>NC_092737.1:34438739-34625247 GCF_047496885.1 Scyliorhinus torazame
CTCTCCCCCCCTCCTCTCTCTCTCCTCCCCCCCCCCCCTCCTCTCTCTCTCCCTCCCCCCCCCCCCTCCTCTCTCTCTCCCCCCCTCCCTCTCTCTCTCTCCCCCCCTCCTCTCTCTCTCTCCCCCCCTCCTCTCTCTCTCTCCCCCCTCCTCTCTCTCTCTCCCCCCCCTCCTCTCTCTCTCTCCCCCCCCTCCTCTCTCTCTCTCTCCCCCCCCTCCTCTCCTCTCTCTCCCCCCCCCCTCCTCTCCCTCTCTCTCCCCCCCCTCCTCTCCCTCTCTCTCCCCCCCCTCCTCTCCCTCTCTCTCCCCCCCTCCTCTCTCTCTCTCCCCCTCCTCTCTCTCTCTCTCTCCCCACCCCTCCTCTCTCTCTCCCCCCCCTCCTCTCTCTCTCCCCCCCCCCCTCCTCTCTCTCTCCCCCCCCCCCTCCTCTCTCTCTACCCCCCCCCTCCTCTCTCTCTCTCCCCCCCCCTGCTCTCTCTCTCTCCCCCCCCCTGCTCTCTCTCTCCCCCCCCCTGCTCTCTCTCTCCCCCCCTCCTCTCTCTCTCCCCCCCCCCTCCTCTCTCTCTCCCCCCCCCTCCTCTCTCTCTCCCCCCCCCTCCTCTCTCTCTCCCCCCCCCCTCCTCTCTCTCTCCCCCCCCCCCTCCTCTCTCTCCCCCCCCCTCCTCTCTCTCTCCCCCCCCCCTCCTCTCTCTCTCCCCCCCCCCTCCTCTCTCTCTCCCCCCCCCCCTCCTCTCTCTCTCCCCCCCCCCCCTCCTCTCTCTCTCCCCCCCCCCTCCTCTCTCTCTCCCCCCCCCCCCCCCGCACTGTTTCTGTGAACCACATGACAGGGGGAGAGATATAAAACTGCGACACTCCTCGGGGCCGAGCGGAGCTGATTCTGGGGGGGTTCCTGGGGAGACTGAGGCGGGGGGAGAGGGTCCGGCTGGAAACGCAGCGGGTTCCAATTTGGATACAAGACGCGGAAACATTTCGCAGCAACATTGTAACCGGGTGAAACAGACACAGAATCAGCTGAAACTCACCAAAAGCAGCCGCTCCTCCCGGGGGGGGGGGTCTCCCCGGGGGGGGTCTCCCCGGGGCCGGGTCTCCCCGGGGGGGGGGGCGAGTCTCCCCGGGGCCGGGTCTCCCCGGGGCTGCACTTCTCCGTCCATCAGATAGAAGCTGGTCACCCCCTCCTCAGACACAAACATCCTCCAGCTGCCCCATCCCTGGGGCTGCGGCTGCACCCCCCTGACCCCCCCCCCCGGGCTGCAGCATCTCCCCCGGGGCTGCAAAAAGTTTAGCGGATTCCAATTGCGCAGTTTCAGAGTCAGACAAGCCCTCCCTCCTCCTCCTCCCGCCCTTCTCCCTCCCTCTCTCTCTCACACAAACAGCCCCTCCTCCTGATAGTGTCAGCAACATGTTCCTTGCTGGACAGCTAAAGATGTACGGTCCAGCACCCCCCCCCCCCCCCGTCCAGCACCACCCCCCAGTCCAGCACCCCCCCCCCCCAGTCCAGCACCCCCCCCCCGTCCAGCACCCCCCCCCCCCAGTCCAGCACCCCCCCCCCAGTCCAGCAACCCCCCCCCCAGTCCAGCACCCCCCCCCCCCAGTCCAGCACCCCCCCCCCCCAGTCCAGCACCCCCCCCCCCAGTCCAGCACCCCCCCCCCCCAGTCCAGCAACCCCCCCCCCCCCAGTCCAGCAACCCCCCCCCCCCAGTCCAGCAACCCCCCCCCCCAGTCCAGCAGCCCCCAGTCCAGCACCCCCCCCCAGTCCAGCACCCCCCCCCCCAGTCCAGCACCCCCCCCCCAGTCCAGCACCCCCCCCCAGTCCAGCACCCCCCCCCCCCCAGTCCAGCACCCCCTCCAGTCCAGCAACCCCCCCCCAGTCCAGCAACCCCCCCAAGTCCAGCACCCCCCCCAGTCTTGCCCTCCAACTCAAAATCACACAGGCAAAGCATTCCCCCTTCCCCACTCTTGTTCAAAGTAGGAATCCTCACTTTCATAGAATTTACAGTGCAGAAGGAGGCCATTCGGCCCCATCGAGTCTGCACCGGCTCTTGGGAAGAGCACCCTACCAAGCCCACACCTCCACCCTATCCCACTATAGAGGGCAGCACGGTAGCACAAGTGGATAGCACTGTGGCTTCACAGCACCAGGGTCCCAGGTTCGATTCCCCCGCTGGGTCACTGTCACAACAGCGCCTATACTTCCTCAGGAAACTAAGGAAATTCGGCATGTCCACTTTGACTCTCACCAACTGACCTACCAGCAATTCTGCCATCGCGATGGTCACATGGGCCGGCAGGATTGCTGGTAGATGAAATACTTCGGAGGCAGATATGATGCCAAAAGGCATCCGGTTGTAGCAGTAGCGACCGAACGAGGTGTTGAACGTGCACAGCTTGCGACTGGACGCGTCCAGCTGTATTTGCCAAAAACCCTTGGAGGCGTCCAGCTTAGTGAAGAATTTGGCGTGAGCCATCTCACTGGTTAACTCTTCACGCTTCGGGATCGGGTAATGCTCCCGCATGATGCTGCGGTTTAGATCCTTAGGGTCAATGCAAATGCGAAGCTCCCCTGACGGCTTCTTTACGCAGACCATGGAGCTGACCCAGTCTGTGGGCTCTGTGACCTTCGAGATGATGCCCTGGTCTTGGAGGTTCTGTAATTGCTTCTTCAGACGATCCTTGAGGGGGGCCGGCACCCAGCGTGGGGCATGAATTACATGGGTGGCGTTCGGCTTGAGCAGGATTTTATATCGGTATGGGAGCGTGCCCATTCCATCGAATACGCTGTGGTACTGCGTGATAATGTCATCTATGTCGGCTTGCAAGTTTCCATCAGGCGAGGCCGTCGCCGGTGATGATGACATGGTGTGAACTCGCTGAACCAGGTTCAGGAGCTTGCAGGCTCGAGCACCGAGCAGGGACGCTCTGTCAGGCCCGACGATTTCAAACCGCAGCGTTGCCTTGATCGCCTAGTTGACAGGAGCCACTGGCAGCTATGGCATTGCCATTGTAGTCACCGAGCTGGCAGGCCGGTGGAAGAATGCTTGGTCGGGCCCGGATGGTGTCGAGGTCGGATTGTGAGATGAGGTTCGCAGACGCGATGGTGTCCAGTTTGAACCGGATGCGAGCCTTGTTAACTGTGAGGACAGCACACCACTCGTCGTCGGGATCCACACTGAGGATCGAGAGGCGTTTCGCCGCTGTGGTGGACGGCAGCGCATGTGTAGTTATGATGCCCACCCGATATGGAGACCTGACGCACTCAGCATCAGGGTCCGTTGGGCTGTCGGGATCGGAGTCCGGCATGCCTTGTTGTATTGAGCGGACACTTCTGCGCCGCAGCTGGAATCGCTGGCTGCTGGGCGGTGGAGCAGATCTGCAAAGGGCTGCGTAGTGGCCAAGCTTGCCACACTGTAGACACCGGCGTCCTTTTGCCAGACATTGCCGCTTTAAATGGGCGGAGCCACAATTCAGACACATCATGACGCCGACGGCAGCGCGTTCCGTGCGCCATCGCGCATGCACAGTGTGGTCGGCCGACGTACGCACCTGCGCAGTCGGGTTGTCGGGCTCGCCGTCCGCTCGGTCGCGGCGCGCATGAGCAGGGACCCGGGAAAAGCGCGCGAAACGGCCACTCTCCTCGGTGCTCAGGCCCTGCATTTGTGCAATGGCCTGCACCCGTTCCGCCGCGTGGGAGGCCAGCTTCGCAGTTTCTGCCGCCCTGATGTGGGAGTGACGATTCTTAGCATGCTCATGGATAACGCACGTCTCGATAGCGACAGAGAGGGTCAACTGTTTGACTTTCAGGATCTGCTGCCGCAGGGAGTCGGAGTGGACCCCGAAAACGATCTGATCCCGGATCATGGAATCAGCCGTCGAGTCAGAGTTACATGACTGCGCTAGGATGCGGAGATGGGTCACGAAGGACTGAAAAGGTTCATCCTTACCCTGAAGCCTCTGCTGGAAAATGTACCGTTCAAAGCTCTCATTCACCTCAGTGTTGCAGTGGCTGTCAAACTTCAGCAGGACTGTTTTGAATTTTGTTTTGTCTTCGCCGGCAGCGAACGTAAGGGAGTTGTAGATGTGGATGGCGTGGTCCCCCGCGGTGGAGAGAAATAGCCCGATCTTCCTGGCATCCGATGCTGCTTCGAGGTCGGAGGCCTCGATCTACAAGAGGAACTTTTGCTTGAAGGTTTTCCAATTGGCGCCGAGGTTGTCGGAGATGCGGAGTTGCGGAGGAGGCTGGATGTTTCCCATTTCACCGGATGGCTGCTTGCTGGTCGATGCTGATTCACTCGAGGTAGGTCCGTCAAGATCAGTATCACTCTGGTACCATGATGTGTTAGGCAGGTCGGTTCGATGTGGACTGAACTCGATGCAGGGAAGCTGGAAACAGACGTCGAACACTGGAGAAAATCCAACACTGTTTTATTCAATGATAGAACTGATAGACATATTCAGCTGTGGGTCGACACTATACTGAACTGACTGGAGACCTTGTACTAGCCTGACCAGACTTACTAGCTACCGCATGGTGTTTGCACTGTGCTAGCTCATGGACTCTGACTGTCTCAGTGGCTGGGTCCCGAGAGAGCGGGAAACCTAGTGCCCTCTGGCTTTATAGTGGTGGTGTCCTGTCTGGTGATTGGCTGTGCTGTGCTGTGTGCTTATTGGTCGTCCGGTATGTCAATCACTGCCTGTCTGCACTTCAGTGTATACATGAGTAGATATTATGACACTGGGGTTCCCAGGTATAGAACATAGAACATAGAACAGTACAGCACAGAACAAGCCCTTCGGCCTCGATGTTGTGCCGAGCATTGTCCGAAACCAAGATCAAGCTATCCCACTCCCTGTCATTCTGGTGTGCTCCATGTGCCTATCCAATAACCGCTTGAAAGTTCCTAAAGTGTCCGACTCCACTATCACAGCAGGCAGTCCATTCCACACCCTAACCACTCTCTGAGTAAAGAACCTACCTCGGACATCCCTCCTATATCTCCCACCCTGAACCTTATAGTTATGCCCCCTTGTAACAGCTACATCCACCCGAGGAAATAGTCTCTGAACGTCCACTCTATCTATCCCCCTCATCATCTTATAAACCTCTATTAAGTCGCCTCTCATCCTCCTCCGCTCCAAAGAGAAAAGCCCTAGCTCCCTCAACCTTTCCTCATAAGGCCTATCCAGCAAACCAGGCAGCATCCTGGTAAATCTCCTTTGCACCCTTTCCAATGCTTCCACATCCTTCCTATAATGAGGTGACCAGAACTGCACACAATACTCCAAATGTGGCCTCACCAGGTTCCTGTACAGTTGCAGCATAACCCCGCGGCTCTTAAACTCAAGCCCCCTGTTAATAAACGCTAACACACTATAAGCCTTCTTCACGGCTCTATCCACTTGAGTGGCAACCTTCAGAGATCTGTGGACATGAACCCCAAGATCTCTCTGTTCCTCCACATTCCTCAGAACCCTGCCGTTGACCCTGTAATCCGCATTCAAATTTTTCCGACCAAAATGAATCACCTCACACTTATCAGGGTTAAACTCCATCTGCCATTTTTCAGCCCAGCTCTGCATCCTATCAATGTCTCTTTGCAGCCTACAGCAGCCTCCACCTCATCCACTACTCCACCAATCTTGGTGTCATCAGCAAATTTACTGACCCACCCTTCATCCCCCTCCTCCAAGTCATTGATAAAAATCACAAATAGCAGAGGACCCAGCACTGATCCCTGTGGTACACCGCTGGTAACTGGTCTCCAGTCTGAACATTTTCCATCCACCACCACCCTCTGTCTTCTATGTGATAGCCAGTTACTTATCCAATTGGCCAAATTTCCCTCTATCCCACACCTCCTTACTTTCTTCACGAGTCGACCATGGAGAACCTTATCAAACGCCTTACTAAAATCCATGTATACGACATCAACTGCTCTACCTTCATCTACACACTTAGTCACCTCCTCAAAGAATTCAATCAAATTTGTGAGGCAAGACCTACCCTTCACAAATCCGTGTTTACTATCCCGGATTAAGCTGCATCTTTCCAAATGGTCATAAATCCTATCCTTCAGGACCTTTTCCATTATCTTCCCGACCACCGAAGTAAGACTAACTGGCCTAGAATTACCGCTGCCCTTGTCCTTCTAGATGGTAGAGGTTGTTGTCCGGCACTTGTGTGGCACGAATCCCATTTGCCACTTCTCAGTCTAAGCCGTCTCCTACGAGAGCCGCATTAATACTGTGGCTACCAGGGCAGGTCAGAGGCTGGGAATCCTGCGGAGAGTAACTCACCTCATGACCCCCCCCCAAAGCCTGTCCACCATCTACAAGGCACAAGTCAGGAGTGTGGGGGAATACTCTCCACTTGCCTGGATGAGCGCAGCTCCAACAACACTCGAGAAGCGCGACAGCGACTTGCGATGGGGGCGATGTGCTGAACAGTCGCATGAATTTCTGATTAGTAAGTTTGCGGACGACACAAAGGTTGGTGGAATTGCGGATAGCGACGAGGACTGTCAGAGGATACAGCAGGATTTAGATTGTTTGGAGGCTTGGGTGGAGAGATGGCAGATGGAGTTTAATCCGGACAAATGTGAGGTAATGCATTTTGGAAGGTCTAATACAGGTAGGGAATATACAGTGAATGGTAGAACCCTCAAGAGTATTGAAAGTCAAAGAGATCTAGGAGTACAGATCCACAGGTCATTGAAAGGGGCTACACAGGTGGAGAAGGTAGTCAAGAAGGCATACGGCATAGAACATAGAACATAGAACAATACAGCGCAGTACAGGCCCTTCGGCCCACGATGTTGCACCGAAACAAAAGCCATCTAACCTACACTATACCATTATCATCCATATGTTTATCCAATAAACTTTTAAATGCCCTTAATGTTGGCGAGTTCACTACTGTAGCAGGTAGGGCATTCCACGGCCTCACTACTCTTTGCGTAAAGAACCTACCCCTGACCTCTGTCCTATATCTATTACCCCTCAGTTTAAGGCTATGTCCCCTCGTGCTAGCCATTTCCATCCGCGGGAGAAGGCTCTCACTGTCCACCCTATCTAACCCTCTGATCATTTTGTATGCCTCTATTAAGTCTCCTCTTAACCTTCTTCTCTCTAACGAAAACAACCTCAAGTCCATCAGCCTTTCCTCATAAGATTTTCCCTCCATACCAGGCAACATCCTGGTAAATCTCCTCTGCACCCGTTCCAAAGCCTCCACGTCCTTCCTATAATGCGGTGACCAGAACTGTACGCAATACTCCAAATGCGGCCGTACCAGAGTTCTGTACAGCTGCAACATGACCTCCTGACTCCGGAACTCAATCCCTCTACCAATAAAGGCCAACACTCCATAGGCCTTCTTCACCACCCTATCAACCTGGGTGGCAACTTTCAGGGATCTATGTACATGGACACCTAGATCCCTCTGCTCATCCACACTTTCAAGAACTTTTCCATTAGCCACATATTCCACATTCCTGTTTTTCCTTCCAAAGTGAATCACCTCACACTTCTCTACATTAAACTCCATTTGCCACCTCTCAGCCCAGCACTGCAGCTTATCTATATCCCTCTGTAACCTGCTACTTCCTTCCTCACTATCGACAACACCACCGACTTTAGTATCGTCTGCAAATTTACTCACCCACCCTTCTGCGCCTTCCTCTAGGTCATTGATAAAAATGACAAACAGCAACGGCCCCAGAACAGATCCTTGTGGTACTCCACTTGTGACAGAACTCCATTCTGAACATTTCCCATCAACCACCACCCTCTGTCTTCTTTCAGCTAGCCAATTTCTGATCCACATCTCTAAATCACCCTCAATCCCCAGCCTCCGTATTTTCTGCAATAGCCTACCGTGGGGAACCTTATCAAACGCTTTGCTGAAATCCATATACACCACATCAACTGCTCTACCCTCGTCTACCTGTTCAGTCACCTTCTCAAAGAACTCGATAAGGTTTGTGAGGCATGACCTACCCTTCACAAAGCCATGCTGACTATCCCTGATCATATTATTCCTATCTAGATGATTATAAATCTTGTCTCTTATAATGCCCTCCAAGACTTTACCCACTACAGACGTGAGGCTCACCGGTCTATAGTTGCCGGGGTTGTCTCTGCTCCCCTTTTTGAACAAAGGGACCACATTTGCTATCCTCCAGTCCTCTGGCACTATTCCTGTATCCAATGATGACATAAAAATCAAAGCCAATGGTCCAGCAATCTCTTCCCTGGCCTCCCAGAGAATCCTAGGATAAATCCCATCAGGCCCCGGGGACTTATCTATTTTCAGCCTGTCCAGAATTGCCAACACCTCTTCCCTACTTACCTCAATGCCATCTAATCTATTTACCTGGAGCTCAGCATTCTCCTCCACAACATTATCTTTTTCCTGAGTGAATACTGACGAAAAATATTCATTTAGTATCTCGCCTATCTCTTCAGACTCTACACACAACTTCCCATCCCTGTCCTTGACTGGTCCTACTCTGTCCCTAGTCATTCGCTTATTCCTGACATACCTATAGAAAGCTTTTGGGTTTTCCTTGATCCTTCCTGCCAAATACTTCTCATGTCCCCTCCTTGCTCGTCTTAGCTCTCTCTTTAGATCCTTCCTCGCTACCTTGTAACTATCCATCGCCCCAACTGAAACTTCACACCTCATCTTCACATAGGCCTCCTTCTTCCTCTTAACAAGAGATTCCACTTCTTTGGTAAACCACGGTTCCCTCGCTCGGCACCTTCCTCCCTGCCTGACCGGTACATACTTATCAAGAACACGCAATAGCTGATCCTTGAACAAGCTCCACTTATCCAGTGTGTCCAAAACTTGCAGCCTACTTCTCCACCTTATCCCCCCCAAGTCACGTCTAATGGCATCATAATTTCCCTTCCCCCAGCTATAACTCTTGCCCTGCGGTGTATACTTATCCCTTTCCATCCTTAACGTAAACGTCACCGAATTGTGGTCACTGTCCCCAAAGTGCTCACCTACCTCCAAATCCAACACCTGGCCTGGTTCATTACCCAAAACCAAATCCAATGTGGCCTCACCTCTTGTTGGCCTGTCAATAAACTGTGTCAGGAAACCCTCCTGCACACACTGAACAAAAAACGACCCATCTAATGTACTCGAACTATATCTTTTCCAGTCAATATTTGGAAAGTTAAAGTCTCCCATAATAACTACCCTGTTACTTTCGCTCATATCCAGGATCATCTTCGCCATCCTTTCCTCTACATCCCTAGAACTATTTGGAGGCCTATAGAAAACTCCCAACAGGGTGACCTCTCCTTTCCTGTTTCTAACCTCAGCCCATACTACCTCGGAAGATGAGTCCCCATCTAGCATCCTCTCCGCCACCGTAATACTGCTCTTGACTAGCAGCGCCACACCTCCCCCTCTTTTGCCTCCTTCCCTGAGCTTACTAAAACACCTAAACCCCGGAACCTGCAACATCCATTCCTGTCCCTGCTCTATCCACGTCTCCGAAATGGCCACAACATCGAAGTCCCAGGTACCAACCCATGCTGCCAGTTCCCCTACCTTATTTCGTATACTCCTGGCATTGAAGTAGACACACTTCAAACCACCTACCTGAACACTGGCCCCCTCCTCCGACGTCAAATCTGAGCTCCTGACCTCTATACTCTCATTCTCCCTTACCCTAAAACTACAATCCAGGTTCCCATGCCCCTGCTGCATTAGTTTAAACCCCCCCAAAGAGCACTAACAAATCTCCCCCCCAGGATATTTGTGCCCCGCAGGTTCAGATGTAGACCATCCTGTCTGTAGAGGTCCCACCTTCCCCAGAAAGCGCCCCAGTTATCCAGAAATCTGAATCCCTCCCGCCTGCACCATCCCTGTAGCCACGTGTTTAATTGCTCTCTCTCCCTATTCCTCATCTCACTATCACGTGGCACGGGCAACAACCCAGAGATAACAACTCTGTTTGTTCTAGTTCTGAGCTTCCATCCTAGCTCCCTGAAAGCCTGCCTGACATCCTTATCCCCTTTCCTACCTATGTCGTTAGTGCCAATGTGGACCACGACTTGGGGCTGCTCCCCCTCCCCCTTAAGGACCCGGAAAACACGATCCGAGACATCACGTACCCTTGCACCTGGGAGGCAACATACCAAACGTGAGTCTCTCACGCTCCCACAAAATCTCCTATCTGTGCCCCTGACTATAGAGTCCCCAATTACTAATGCTCTGCTCCTCTCCCCCCTTCCCTTCTGAGCAACAGGGACAGACTCTGTGCCAGAGGTCTGTACCCCATGGCTTATCCCTGGTAAGTCGTCCCCCCCACAAGTATCCAAAGCGGTATACTTGTTTCTCAGGGGAATGACCGCAGGGGATCCCTGCACTGACTGTTTTTTCCCCGTCCCTCTTACAGTTACCCATCTATCTCCAATCTTTGGTGTAACTAATTCCCTGAAGCTGCTATCTATGACCCCCTCTGCCTCCCGAATGATCCGAAGTTCTTCCAACTCCAGCTCCAGTTCCCTAACTCGGTCTTGGAGGAGCTGGAGATGGCAGCACTTCCTGCAGGTAAAATCAGCAGGGACACTAACGGCATCCCTCACCTCAAACATCCTGCAGGAGGAACATTGCACTCCCTTCCCTGCCATTCCTCTAACTTTCTACCAAGATCTGGCTAACAACTAAATTTAAAAAAAAAATTATATATAAAAAAAAATAAAGAATAAAAATTATTAATAACAATAATAAAATATGGTACTTACCTCACACCAAAGGGTTTTATTATTAGGTTAGAGGAGGAGGGCGGGTGGGAGACACTACACGTGTAGTGTCTCGGGTTTCCTCTCCACCAGAATTTATTGGTGAGGGTCTTCCCAGACGTCCGCGGGTCGACTTCCTGTTCCCACCTTAAACACTAGAATTTTTAAAAAAAAGTTTATTTAAAGGAGAAACTTACCTCCCAGAAATCACTTCCGCACTGCCCCCGCAGAAATGGACTAACCTGCTCCGCTCCTGCTGAAATCGACTTGGCCTGCAAGGTAAGCAAGTTGTTAATCTGTACTCACCTCACCACAGACAGCGACCTTTTAAATGGTCCCCTCTGTCTCGCAGCCCCCGCGCTTTTCAAAATTCCCGCGCTGATTCTAAGGTCCCAGCTCTCACTCCCGAACTCAACAGCTGACCTGCAAGGCAAGTAAGTTAATCTGTACTCACCTCACCACAGACAGCAACCTTTTAAATGGTCCCCTCTGTCTCGCAGCCCCCGCGCTTTTCAAAATTCCCGCGCTGATTCTAAGGTCCCAGCTCTCACTCCCGAACTCAACAGCTGACCTGCAAGGCAAGTAAGTTAATCTGTACTCACCTCACCACAGACAGCGACCTTTTAAATGGTCCCCTCTGTCTCGCAGCCCCCGCGCTTTTCAAAATTCCCGCGCTGATTCTAAGGTCCCAGCTCTCACTCCCGAACTCAACAGCTGACCTGCAAGGCAAGTAAGTTAATCTGTACTCACCTCACCACAGACAGCGACCTTTTAAATGGTCCCCTCTGTCTCGCAGCCCCCGCGCTTTTCAAAATTCCCGCGCTGATTCTAAGGTCCCAGCTCTCACTCCCGAACTCAACAGCTGACCTGCAAGGCAAGTAAGTTAATCTGTACTCACCTCACCACAGACAGCGACCTTTTAAATGGTCCCCTCTGTCTCGCAGCCCCCGCGCTTTTCAAAATTCCCGCGCTGATTCTAAGGTCCCAGCTCTCACTCCCGAACTCAACAGCTGACCTGCAAGGCAAGTAAGTTAATCTGTACTCACCTCACCACAGACAGCGACCTTTTAAATGGTCCCCTCTGTCTCGCAGCCCCCGCGCTTTTCAAAATTCCCGCGCTGATTCTAAGGTCCCAGCTCTCACTCCCGAACTCAACAGCTGACCTGCAAGGCAAGTAAGTTAATCTGTGAGGCAAGTAAGTTAATCTGAAGGCATGCTTGCCTTCATTGGCCGGGGCATTGAGTATAAGAATTGGCAAGTCATGTTGCAGCTGTATAGAACCTTAGTTAGGCCACACTTGGAGTATAGTGTTCAATTCTGGTCGCCACACTACCAGAAGGTTGTGGAGGCTTTAGAGAGGGTGCAGAAGAGATTTACCAGAATGTTGCCTGGTATGGAGGGCATTAGCTATGAGGAGCGGTTGAATAAACTCGGTTTGTTCTCACTGGAACGACGGAGGTTGAGGAGAGACCTGATAGAGGTCGACAAAATTATGAGGGGCATAGACAGAGTGGATAGTCAGAGGCTTTTCCCCGGGGTAGAGGGGTCAATTACTAGGGGGCATAGGTTTAAGGTGCGAGGGGCAAGGTTTAGAGTAGATGTACGAGGCAAGTTTTTTACCCAGAGGGTAGTGGGTGCCTGGAACTCGCTGCCGGAGGAGGTGGTGGAAGCAGGGACGATAGTGACATTTAAGGGGCACCTTGACAAATACATGAATAGGATGGGAATAGAGGGATACGGACCCGGGAAGTGTAGAAGATTGTAGTTTAGTCGGGCAGTGTGGTCGGCACGGGCTTGGAGGGCCGAAGGGCCTGTTCCTGTGCTGTACATTTCTTTGTTCTTTGTTCTTTGAAAGGTGGCTCTCCTCTAGAAACTTCAACTTCGGCCCTTGTAACCGGGAAGTCCGCCGTGAAGCCAACAAACCCCAACCCCCCCTCACCCTAAAACAAGCAGCCAGCTGAGGAAATGCCCTCAAGTCGAACAAGAAACTGAAAAGGTAGCAAGAGTCACACCGCAGGCAGGAGGAGCGAAACGGAGCAGGACATGTCGGCCGAGAAGGATTGCCACCACCAATCTACCCCTGACGGGACAGTGGACGGAGCTCCTAATGCAAGAGCCCCTAAAACACCGGGACTCCGTTAAGGGGGACCTCATGGAGACGGTGAAGGCGGCCGTGGTAATCGCTACGGCCCCACCCTCATCGAGTCGAGGGAGAGGATGGAGTGGCTGCTGGAGACCCAGGAGGCGACGGTGCGGGAACTGGAAAAACAAAGCGGCCACCGGCCAGACGGATCGGATCGGCCCGCTCGAGACGGACGTGGCAAAGCTGGTGGCGGCCCGGGGAGCGCACAAGAGGAAGGAGGAGGAGCAGGAAAATAGGTCTCACCGCCTGAGCCTCGGCATGGTCGGGCGGCACGGAGGGCAGGAACCCAACGGAATGGGCAGCAGAGATGCTGGGGTAGCTGGTCAGTGGGGGGAAAGCTTCCCCCAAGCCCCCAGGGGTGGGCAGGGCCCACAGGTCGCTCCAACAGAGGCTGGAGGACCACCACGGGCCATCATTGCAAAGCTCCACCCACTCCAGGGCAGGGAGAGAGTTGGGGATAGAGCGAGGAGCATGTGGTCCTGCAAATGGGAAGGGTGCACGATGCGCAAACATTGGGGCGGGTACGGGTTCAACGGGGCGAAGACAGATGCTGTACCCGGCAAGACTCTGGGCGACAGACGGCAATGAGGAACATTATTTCAATATGCCAGGACAAGCAGACAAACTCATTCGGGAAAGACTCGTGGCCAACGAATAATGTCCTTTCTCTTATTACTCTGTCAGTGCTCACCGCTCTGGGGAGTGAACACCCGCATGTCCGGGGCTGGTTTAGCACACTGGGCTAAATAGCTGGCTTTCAGAGCAGACCGAGGCAGGCCAGCAGCACGCTTCAATTCCCGTACCAGCCTCCCCAAACAGGCGCCGGAATGTGGCGACTAGGGGCTTTTCACAGTAACTTCATTTGAAGCCTACTTGTGACAATAAGCGATTTTCATTCATTTTCTTGTCCTGGGGGAGGGGGGGGGTGCGGGGGAGGGTAAGGCAGAGAGATATCAAAGCGAGAAGTTGGGGGGGGGGTGCGCGTGGAGATTCAAACAGTGAGAAGTAAAAAAGAACAAAAAAAAGCGCAGTAAGAAGTGTTACAACACCAGGTTAAAGTCCAACAGGTTAGTTTCGAATCACTCGCTTTCTCAGGTGAATGAAGAGGTGGGTTCCAGAAACATATATATATAGACAAAGTCAAAGATGCGAGACGATAATTTCAATGCGAGTCTTTGCAGGTAATTAAGTCTTTACAGGTCCAGACAGAGCAACTGGAGAGAGGGGTAACCCCAGGTTAAAGAGGTGTGAATAGTCTCAAGCCAGGACAGTTGGTAGGATTTCGCAGGCCAGATGGTGGGGGATGAATGTAATGCGACATGAATCCCAGGTCCCGGTTGAGGCCGCACTCGTGTGCGGAACTTGGCTATAAGTTTCTGCTCGGCGATTCTGCGTTGTCGCGGGTTCTGAAGGCCGCCTTGGAGAACGCTTACCCGGAGATCAGAGGCTGAATGCCCTTGACTGCTGAAGTGTTCCCCGACTGGAAGGGAACATTCCTGCCTGGTGATTGTTGCGCGATGTCCGTTCATTCGTTGTCGCAGCGTCTGCATGGTCTCGCCAATGTACCACGCTTCGGGACATCCTTTCCTGCAGTGTATGAGGTAGACAACGTTGGCCGAGTCGCACGAGTATGTACCGCGTACCTGGTGGGTGGTGTTCTCACGTGTAATAGTGGTATCCATGTCGATGATCTGGCACGTCTTGCAGAGATTACCATGACAGGGTTGTGTGGTGTCGTGGTCACTGTTCTGAAGACTGGGTAGTTTGCTGCAAACAATGGTTCGTTTGAGGTTGCGCGGTTGTTTGAAGGCAAGTAGTGGGGGTGTGGGGATGACCTTGGCAAGATGTTCATCGTCATCAATGACGTGTTGAAGGCTGTGAAGAAGATGACGTAGTTTCTCCGCTCCGGGGAAGTACTGGACGACGAAGGGTATTCTGTCGGTTCTGTCCCATGTTTGTCTTCTGAGGAGGTCGGTCCGGTTTTTCGCTGTGGCGCGTTGGAACTGTCGATCGATGAGTCGAGCGCCAAATCCCGTTCGTACGAGGGCATCTTTCAACGTCTGTAGATGTCTGTTACGCTCCTCCTCGTCTGAGCAGATCCTGTGTATACGGAGCGCTTGTCCATAGGGGATGGCTTCTTTAATGTGTTTAGGGTGGAAGCTGGAGAAGTGGAGCATCATGAGGTTATCCGTGGGTTTGCGGTAAAGTGAAGTGCTGAGGTGACCGTCCTTGATGGAGACGAGTGTGTCCAAGAATGCAACTGATTTTGGAGAGTAGTCCATGGTGAGTCTGATGGTTGGATGGAACTTATTAATGTCATCGTGTAGTCGTTTCAGTGATTCTTCGCCGTGGGTCCAAAGGAAAAAAATGTCATCGATGTATCTGGTGTATAACGTCGGTTGAAGGTCCTGTGCGGTGAGTAGGTCCTGTTCAAACTTGTGCATGAAGATGTTGGCGTATTGAGGTGCGAATTTGGTCCCCATGGCTGTTCCGTGCATCTGGATGAAGAACTTGTTGTCGAAGGTGAAGACGTTGTGATCCAGAATGAAGCGGATGAGTTGCAGAATTGCGTCTGGAGATTGGCAGTTGTCGGTGTTGAGTACTGAGGCTGTTGCAGCAATGCCGTCGTCATGGGGGATGCTGGTATAGAGTGCCGAGACGTCCATTGTGACGAGGAATGTTCCTGGTTCAACTGGTGCATGGGTGCTGAGTTTCTGTAGGAAGTCCGAACAGAAGTTGGCGTTCCTTGTATGATGGGTTTCTCACTGACTCACTCTTCCAACTTCTTCCATCGGGCAGGAGATACAGAAGTCTGAGAACACGCCGAACAGACTCAAAAACAGCTTCTTCTCCGCTGTTACCCAGGCTCCTAAACGACCCTCTTATGGACTGACCTCATTAACACTACACTCCTTTAAAAAAAAATTTAGGGACTTCCGGGTGCGGCGATGACCAGCTGAGTCGCACGTTTCGGCAGCTCCCTGTGAAACGGACTTTTGGGCTCTTGATAGGAGCCCCAACGGCAATTTTGACGGCTAAAAACACTGTGCGGTAAACCAGAAGGGAATCCCCCCTGGATACGGATGAAAAAAGGAGGAGAAAGTGGCCAGATTGCAGTGGATCCTTTAGAACAGCGGCAAGGAAGGCAAGCAAAAACCAAGATGGCGTCGGAAGGTGGCAGTTTAACATGGGGCCCTGAACAACAAGAGTTCTTGAAATGCTGTGTGGAAGAGATTCAAAAAGGAAATGAAGAAAGAGCTGTTGGCCCCGATACTACAGGCAATCGAAGGGCTAAAGGAGGAACAAAAGACCCAGGAGCGGGAGCTTCGGGTCGTGAAGGCAAAGGCAGCCGAGAATGAGGACGATATACAGGGCCTGGTGGTGAAGACGGAGATGCAGGAGGCACATCAGAAACGATGTGTGGAAAGGTTGGAGGCACTGGAAAATAACGCAAGGAGGAACAACCTGAGGATTCTTGGTCTTCCTGAAGGTGTGGAGGGAGCGGACGTCGGGGCATATGTGAGCACGATGCTGCACTCGTTAATGGGAGCGGAGGCCCCAGCGGGTCCGTTGGAGGTGGAGGGAGCATACCGAGTGATGGCGCGAGGACCGAGAGCAGGAGAAATTCCCAGAGCCATAGTGGTGAGATTCCTCCGTTTTAAGGATAGAGAAATGGTCCTTAGATGGGCGAAGAAAACTCGGAGCAGTAAATGGGAGAACGCGGTGATCCGCGTTTATCAAGACTGGAGTGCGGAGGTGGCGAGAAGGAGGGCGAGCTTTAATCGGGCCAAGGCGGTGCTTCATAAAAAGAAGATAAAATTTGGAATGCTGCAACCGGCAAGACTGTGGGTCACATATCGAGGGAGGCACCACTACTTTGAGACGGCGGATGAAGCGTGGACTTTTATTGTGGAAGAAAAACTGGAATGAGCGGGTTATTAAAAAAGAACGTTCGAACAAAGTGGTGGGGCGAATGTGGGGGGCAAAGAGGGGTTTTATGTACTAATCCTGCGATGTGGTAACTTTTCTCTCTCCCACAGGTGGTGATGGGGGGAGGAGGGGAGGGAGAGGAGATGGGGCGTTGGCCATTGGGGGCGGGGCCAAGGGAGAAGCGCGGGCTTGGTTCCCGCGCTATGATAATCATGGCGGGAATAGAGAAGCAGGAAGGAGGGGGCGTCGCACGGTGCGAGCCGAGGTCACGGGGGGAAGCCGAGGTCAGCCAGAGTTTGCTGACTTCTGGGAGCAACATGGGGGGAGTAATTACGCTAGCGGGGGATCTAGCGGGGGGGTGGGAGGGGGGAATTACTGGGTTGCTGCTGCTGGGGAGAGGGGGGAGCTGGTATGGGAGAGGATGGGCGGGGGGGGGCACCGCCTGGGGGAGATACAGCTGCGTGGGAACCGGGTGAGGAGCTGGAAAAAGGTGATGGCTAATCGACAAGGGGGGGGGGGGGTAGGAAGCCCCCCAACTCGGCTGATCACGTGGAACGTGAGAGGGCTGAACGGGCCGATAAAGAGGGCACGGGTACTCGCACACCTTAAGAAACTTAAGGCAGATGTGGTTATGTTACAGGAAACGCACCTGAAACTGATAGACCAGGTTAGGCTACACAAAGGATGGGTGGGGCAGGTGTTCCATTCGGGGCTAGATGCGAAAAACAGGGGGGTGGCTATATTAGTGGGGAAGCGGGTAATGTTCGAGGCAAAGACTATAGTGGCGGATAACGGGGGCAGATACGTGATGGTGAGTGGCAAACTACAGGGGGAGACGGTGGTTTTGATAAACGTATATGCCCCGAACTGGGATGATGCCAATTTTATGAGGCGGATGCTAGGACGCATTCCGGACCTAGAGATGGGAAAGCTGATAATGGGGGGAGATTTTAATACGGTGTTGGAACCAGGGCTGGATAGGTCGAAGTCCAGGACTGGAAGGAGGCCGGCAGCAGCCAAGGTACTTAAAGATTTTATGAAGCAGATGGGAGGTGTAGACCCGTGGAGATTTAGCAGACCTAGGAGTAAGGAGTTCTCGTTTTTCTCCTATGTCCATAAAGTCTACTCGCGAATAGACTTTTTTGTGCTGGGTAGGGCATTGATCCCGAAGGTGAGGGGAACGGAGTATACGGCTATAGCCATTTCGGATCACGCTCCACACTGGGTGGACTTGGAGATAGGGGAGGAAACAGGAGGGCGCCCACCCTGGAGAATGGACATGGGACTAATGGCAGATGAGGGGTGTGTCTAAGGGTGAGGGGGTGCATTGAAAAGTACTTGGAACTCAATGATAATGGGGAGGTCCAGGTGGGAGTGGTCTGGGAGGCGTTGAAGGCGGTGGTTAGAGGGGAGCTGATATCAATAAGGGCACATAAAGGGAAGCAGGAGAGTAAGGAACGGGAGCGGTTGCTGCAAGAACTTTTGAGGGTGGACAGACAATATGCGGAAGCACCGGAGGAGGGACTGTACAGGGAAAGGCAAAGGCTACATGTAGAATTTGACTTGCTGACTACAGGCACTGCAGAGGCACAATGGAGGAAGGCACAGGGTGTACAGTACGAATATGGGGAGAAGGCGAGCAGGTTGCTGGCACACCAATTGAGGAAAAGGGGAGCAGCGAGGGAAATAGGGGGAGTGAGGGATGAGGAAGGAGAGATGGAGCGGGGAGCGGAGAGAGTGAATGGAGTGTTCAAGACATTTTATAAAAAATTATATGAAGCTCAACCCCCGGATGGGAGGGAGGGAATGATGGGCTTCTTGGATCGGCTGGAATTTCCCAAGGTGGAAGAGCAGGAAAGGGTGGGACTGGGAGCACAGATCGAGGTAGAAGAAGTGGTGAAAGGAATTAGGAGCATGCAGGCGGGAAAGGCCCCGGAACCGGATGGATTCCCAGTCGAATTCTATAGAAAATATGTGGACTTGCTCGCCCCGGTACTGACGAGGACCTTTAATGAGGCAAAGGAAAGGGGACAACTGCCCCCGACTATGTCTGAAGAAACGATATTGCTTCTCTTAAAGAAGGAAAAGGACCCGCTACAATGCGGGTCCTATAGACCTATTTCCCTCCTAAATGTAGATGCCAAGGTCCTGGCCAAGGTAATGGCAATGAGAATAGAGGAATGTGTCCCGGGGGTGGTCCACGAGGACCAAACTGGGTTTGTGAAGGGGAGACAGCTGAACACGAATATACGGAGGTTGTTAGGGGTAATGATGATGGCCCCACCAGAGGGAGAAACGGAGATAGTAGTGGCGATGGATGCCGAGAAAGCATTTGATAGAGTGGAGTGGGATTATTTGTGGGAGGTGTTGAGGAGATTTGGTTTTGGAGAGGGGTATGTTAGATGGGTGCAGCTGTTGTATAGGGCCCCAGTGGCGAGCGTGGTCACGAATGGACGGGGATCTGCATATTTTCGGCTCCATAGAGGGACAAGGCAGGGATGCCCTCTGTCCCCATTATTGTTTGCACTGGCGATTGAGCCCCTGGCGATAGCGTTGAGGGGTTCCAAGAAGTGGAGGGGAGTACTTAGGGGAGGAGAAGAGCGCCAGGTATCTTTGTATGCGGACGATTTGCTACTATACGTGACGGACCCGGCGGAGGGGATGCCAGAAATAATGCGGATACTTGGGGAGTTTGGGGATTTTTCAGGGTATAAATTGAACATGGGGAAAAGTGAGTTGTTTGTGGTGCATCCAGGGGAGCAGAGTAGAGAAATAGAGGACCTACCGTTGAGGAAGGTAACAAGGGACTTTCGTTACCTGGGGATCCAGATAGCTAAGAATTGGGGCACATTGTATAGGTTAAATTTAACGCGGTTGGTGGAACAGATGGAGGAGGATTTCAAGAGATGGGATATGGTATCCCTGTCAATGGCAGGGAGGGTGCAGGCGGTTAAGATGGTGGTCCTCCCGAGATTCCTCTTTGTGTTTCAGTGCCTCCCGGTGGTGATCACGAAGGCTTTTTTTAAAAGGATTGAAAAGAGCATCATGGGTTTTGTGTGGGCCGGGAAGACCCTGAGAGTGAGGAAGGGATTCTTACAGCGTAGCAGGGATAGGGGGGGGCTGGCACTACCGAGCCTAAGTGAGTATTATTGGGCCGCTAATATTTCAATGGTGAGTAAGTGGATGGGAGAGGAGGAGGGAGCGGCGTGGAAGAGATTAGAGAGGGCGTCCTGTAGGGGGACAAGCCTACAGGCTATGGTGACAGCCCCATTGCCGTTCTCACCGAGGAACTACACCACAAGCCCGGTGGTGGTGGCTACACTGAAGATTTGGGGACAGTGGAGACGGCATAGGGGAAAGACTGGAGCCTTGGGGGGGTCCCCGATAAGAAACAACCATAGGTTTGCCCCGGGGGGAATGGATGGGGGATATGGAATGTGGCAAAGAGCAGGAATAACGCAACTGAAAGATCTGTTTGTGGATGGGAAGTTCGCGAGTCTGGGAGCGCTGACCGAGAAATATGGGTTGCCCCAAGGGAATGCATTCAGGTATATGCAACTGAGGGCTTTTGCGAGGCAACAGGTGAGGGAATTCCCGCAGCTCCCGACACAAGAGGTGCAGGACAGAGTGATCTCAAAGACATGGGTGGGGGATGGTAAGGTGTCAGATATATATAGGGAAATGAGGGACGAAGGGGAGACTATGGTAGATGAACTTAAAGGGAAATGGGAAGAAGAGCTGGGGGAGGAGATCGAGGAGGGGCTGTGGGCAGATGCCCTAAGCAGGGTAAACTCGTCGTCCTCGTGTGCCAGGCTAAGCCTGATTCAGTTTAAGGTATTACACAGGGCACATATGACTGGAGCACGGCTCAGTAAATTTTTTGGGGTGGAGGATAGGTGTGCGAGGTGCTCGAGAAGCCCAGCGAATCATACCCATATGTTTTGGTCATGCCCGGCACTACAGGGGTTTTGGATGGGGGTGACAAAGGTGCTTTCAAAAGTAGTAGGAGTCCGGGTCGAACCAAGCTGGGGGTTGGCTATATTTGGGGTTGCACAAGAGCCGGGAGTGCAGGAGGCGAGAGAGGCCGATGTTTTGGCCTTTGCGTCCCTAGTAGCCCGGCGCAGGATATTGCTAATGTGGAAAGAAGCCAAGCTCCCGGGGGTGGAGACCTGGATAAATGACATGGCGGGGTTTATAAAGCTAGAGCGGATTAAGTTCGTCCTAAGGGGGTCGGCTCAAGGGTTCACCAGGCGGTGGCAACCGTTCGTCGAATACCTCCCAGAAAGATAGACGGAATGGGAAAAAGAAGGCAGCAGCAGCAGCCCACGATCGGGGGCGGGGGGGGGGGGGGAGGGGGGGAGGAGGAACCAGAAGGACTCTCAGGGTTGTTAATATATACTGTATAGTATGTATAGGTCGTTGCTACAGATAATTATATATTGGACTGTTAAATTATATTTTTGGAGAGTGTTACTTGTGACAAGGCAGTTGCCAATTAGGGCTAGTTTTCATTTTTTGTTATTTATTATTTATTCATTTTTTGTTTATAAAATAGGTCATTGTTATTTGTGTTGTTATAATATTGTGTAAAGGATGCACAATGTACTGTGTTGGTTGACCAAAAATTTTCAATAAAATATTTAATAAAAAAAAAAAAAAATTTAGAGTACCTAATTAATTTTTTCCAATTAATGGGGCAACTTAGCGTGGCCAATCCACCTACCCTGTACATCTTTGGGCTGTGGGGGCGAAACCCACGCAGACACGGGGAGAATGTGCAAACTCCACACGGACAGTGACCCAGGGCCAGGATCAAACCTGGGACCTCGACGCTGTGAGGCAGCAGTGCTAACCACTCTGCCACCGTGCTGCCCCCTGCTGTTTGTAATATATATATATGATTTGGAGGAAAAGGTTTGAGATTTGGGCGGAGAGATGGCAGATGGAGTTTAATCCGGACAAATGTGAGGTAATGCATTTTGGAAGGTCTAATGCAGGTCGGGAATATACAGTGAATGGTAGAACCCTCAAGAGTATTGAAAGTCAAAGAGATCTAGGAGTACAGGTCCACAGGTCACTGAAAGTGGCAACACAGGTGGAGAAGGTAGTCAAGAAGGCATACGGCATGCTTGCCTTCATTGGCCGGGGCATTGAGTATAAGAATTGGCAAGTCATGTTGCAGCTGTATAGAACCTTAGTTAGGCCACACTAGGAGTATAGTGTTCAATTCTGGTCGCCACACTACCAGAAGCATGTGGAGGCTTTAGAGAGGGTGCAGAAGAGATTTACCAGAATGTTGCCTGGTATGGAGGGCATAAGCTATAGAATCATAGAAGTTTACAGCATGGAATCAGGCCCTTCGGCCCAACCAGTCCATGCCGCCCAGTTTTTACCATTAAGCTAGTCCCAGTTGCCCGCACTTGGCCCATAACCCTCTATACCCATCTTACCCATGTAACTATCTAAATGCTTTTTAAAAGACACAATTGTACCCGCCTCTACTACTACCTCTGGCAGCACATTCCAGACACTCACTACCCTCTGAGTGAAGGAATTGCCCCTCTGGGCCCTTCTGAAACTCTCCCCTCTCACCTTAAACCTATGCCCTCTAGTTTTAGACTCCCCTACCTTTGGGAAAAGATGTTGACTATCTACCTTACCTATGCCCCTCATTATTTTATAGACCTCTATAAGATCACCCCTAAGCCTCCTAAGCTCCAGGGAAAAAAGTCCCAGTCTATCCAGCCTCTCCTTATAACTCAAACCATCAAGTCCCGGCAACATCCGAGTAAATCTTTTCTGCACTCTTTCTAGTTTAATAATATCCTTTCTATAATAGGGTGACCAGAACTGCACACAGTATTCCAAGTGTGGCCGTACCAATGTCTTGTACAACTTCAACAAGACGTCCCAACTCCTGTATTCAATGTTCTGACCAATGAAACCAAGCATGCCGAATGCCTTCTTCACCACCCTGTCCACCTGCGACTCCACCTTCAAGGAGCTATGAACCTGTACTCCTAGATCTTTTTGTTCTATAACTCTCCCCAACGCCATACCATTAACTGAGTAGGTCCTGGCCTGATTCGATCTGCCAAAATGCATCACCTCACATTTATCTAAATTAAACTCCATCTGCCATTCGTCGGCCCACTGGCCTAATTGATCAAGATCCCGTTGCAATCCTAGATAACCTTCTTCACTATCCATTGTGCCACCGATCTTGGTGTCATCTGCAAACTTACTAACCATGCCTCCTAAATTCTCATCCAAATCATTAATATAAATCACAAATAACAGTGGACCCAGCACCGATCCCTGAGGCACACCACTGGTCACAGGCCTCCAGTTTGAAAAACAACCCTCTACAACCACCCTCTGCCTTCTGTCGTCCAGCCAATTTTGAATCCAATTGGCAACCTCACCCTGGATCCTGTGAGCTTTAACCTTCTGCAATAACCTACCATGCGGTACCTTGTCAAAGGCTTTGCTAAAGTCCATGTAGACAACGTCTACTGCACTGCCCTCATCTACCTTCTTGGTCACCCCCTCAAAAAACTCAATCAAATTTGTGAGACATGATTTTCCACGCACAAAGCCATGCTGACTGCCCCGAATCAATCCTTGTCTCTCTAAATGCTTGTAGATCCTGTCTCTCAGAATACCTTCTAGCAACTTACCTACTACAGACGTTAGGCTCACCGGTCTGTAGTTCCCAGGCTTTTCCCTGCTGCCCTTCTTAAACAAGGGCACAACATTCGCCACTCTCCAATCTTCAGGCACCTCACCTGTGGCTGCCGATGATTCAAATATCTAGGTTAGGGGACCCGCAATTTCCTCCTTAGCCTCCCACAACATCCTGGGATACATTTCATCAGGTCCCGGGGATTTATCTACCTTGATGCGCTTTAAGACTTCTAGCACCTCCTCCTCTGTAATATGCACACTTCTCAAGACATCACTATTTATTTCCCTTAGGTTCCTAACATCCATGCCTTTCTCCACCGTGAGGAGAGGTTGAATAAACTCGGTTTGTTCTCACTGGAACGTTGGAGGTTGAGGGGAGACCTGATAGAGGTCTACAAAATTATGAGGGGCATAGACAGAGTGGATAGTCAGAGGCTTTTCCCCAGGGTAGAGGGGTCAATTACTAGGGGGCATAGGTTTAAGGTGTGAGGGGCAAGGTTTAGAGGAGATGTACGAGGCAAGTTTTTTACACAGAGGGGAGTGGGTGCCTGGAACTCGCTGCCGGAGGAGGTGGTGGAAGCAGGGACGATAGTGACATTTAAGGGGCATCTTGACAAATACATGAATAGGATGGGAATAGAGGGATACGGACCCCGGAAGTGTAGAAGATTGTAGTTTAGTCGGGCAGCATGGTCGGCACAGGATTGGAGGGCCGAAGGACCTGTTCCTGTGCTGTACTGTCATTTGTTGTTTGTTCTTTGATCGGGTCACTGCTCACATTGCCCTTCCTGGAAAGACAGGGAAGTTACAAGGTCGGGGAACGCCATTGGCTGTAGATCTCACTGACCACATTGAGTAAAGGTTCTCGCCTAAAGTAACGTCACTCAATGGGACGGTCAGCTCCATTCGTTCTCACAATGACAGATCCAGGATACTCTGGGCTGTGGGTCAGGCGGGTGGTGTAGATCAGGAAATCTGCAGGCATCTGAAAGACATCAGGTTAAGGAATTGAAGAGCGTGATGAAGATGAAGTTGTAGATTCTGCTCTGGGGTAGAGAATGGAGGCCAGGAGATACTGAAAGGTGGGGCAGGTTTGAGGGCTGAAGGTTCACCTCGCGCTCCTGTTCCTCACCCTCCTGTGTCGTTGATGCAAGGAGGGAGAGAGCGAGGCAGAGTCTCGGAGTTAAACCCATTACAACAGACACAAAGTGACTCAGATAAACAGCTTCACTTCCCTGTTAAAAGGGAGGGCAGAATCGTCAATAACTGGGAGCATTAGTTTGAGTCGACATCTAATCCAGGTTCCCATGCGTTGAGATCGGTGGGAAGGGGAGGGGTGTGGAGTCCCCCTCGAGTGAGATTTAACTCAATTCCCCGTCACAAACAAAACCCCACCCACCCAGACCCAATTCAAGTGAAGATTCTAACTGAGCGGGCTGGTAACGGGACAAGTGAAGCTGAAAATCAACAAGACCTGATGGACGGAAGGACAAACTGACAAAAACCAAGTGAAACCTACCCGATCAATGGGATTGAGGCAAGGTGGGGAGACCAGCTCAAGCTAGAATACAGAATGGAAAGTTCGCTCCAGGTTTTAGACAACAGGAATCTTCTGAATCTCAATGTCATCTCACCCAGTGTTGGAAGCACAAAGTGACTTGGGAATCCTTGTTCACGATTCTCTTCAGGTTAACGTGCAGGTTCAGTCGGCAGTTAGGAAGGCAGATGCAATGTTAGCATTCATGTCGAGAGGGCTAGAATACAAGAGCAGGGATGTACTTCTGAGGCTGTATAAGGCTCTGGTCAGACCCCATTTGGAGTATTGTGAGCAGTTTTGGGCCCCGTATGTGCTGGCCTTGGAAAGGGTCCGGAGGAGGTTCAATAATCCCTGGAATGAAGAACTTGTCGTATGAGGAACGGTTGAGGACTCTGGGTCTGTACTCGTTGGAGTTTAGAAGGATGAGGGGGGATCTTATTGAAACTTACAGGATATTGCGAGGCCTGGACAGAGTGGACGTGGAGAGGATGTTTCCACTTGTAGGAAAAACTAGACGCAGAGGACACCATCGCAGACTGACTGGACGATCCTTTAAAACAGAGATGAGGAGGAATTTCTCCAGCCAGAGGGTGGGGAATCTGTGGAACTCTTTGCCGCAGAAGGCTGTGGAGGTCAAATCACTGAGTCTTGAAGACAGAGATAGATAGGTTCTTGATCAATAAGGGGAGCAGGGGTTATGGGGAGAAGGCAGGAGAATGGGGATGAGAAAAATATCAGCCATGATTGAATGGCGGAGGAGACTCGATGGGCCGAGTGGCCTAATTCTGCTCCTATGTCTTGTGGTCTTATGGAATGAAGAATGGGAACCATCTCCAGCCCAAGCTTAGGACGTGAGTTGGAGGATTGACTTTGCCTGCAATCTGCTGCCGGACTGGAGGAGCCCATAGTTAAAGAGGACAGTGTGGTCCTGGGGATAGATCCCGGTTGTCCCATAACCTCCTTCCCCAGGGTCAGGTCAGCAGCTTTAACCAGGTGTTCTGTCTGTATTTTTAAAAATTGAATTTACAGTACCCAATTAATTGTTTCCAATTAAGGGGCAATGTAGCGTGGCCAATCCACCCACCCGGCACATCGTTGTGGGGGTGAGACCCACGCAGACACGGGGAGAATGTGCAAACCCCACACGGACAGTGACCCAGAGCCGGGATCGAACCTGGAACCTCGGCGCCGTGAGGCAGCAGTGCTAACCACTGCCCCACCGTGCTGCCTTAACCAGGTGTTCTGTCCCGAATAAATGCAGCTGGACCCTGAGCAGCGGTTCCTGCTCTCCGTATCGCACTGTCACACTCCGCAGCGGAGGCACACTTTGACCCTCAGACACACGGAAATGGGAACCAAAGGGAGCCCCAGGAGGAGGGTGTCGAGTCGCTCTCTCCATGCTCCATGGGAAGCCCCAGTTTCTAAACCACTGCCGAGTGTCGGTGTCACAACCAGCTCCACCCAAAAGCGACAGACACAGCAAACCCTTCGCTAGCTGCCCCACCATACTGACCCTGCCCCCCGTGAAATCGCCCCCTTGACATTCACTGGCATCACCATCGCTGAATCCCCACAATCAACATCCTGGGGGTGACCATTGATCAGAAACTGAACTGGACCCAGCCACATTAATACTGTGGCTACCAGGGCAGGTCAGAGGCTGGGAATCCTGCGGAGAGTAACTCACCTCCTGACCCCCCCAAAGCCTGTCCACCATCTACAAGGCACAAGTCAGGAGTGTGATGGAATACTCTCCACTTGCCTGGATGAGCGCAGCTCCAACAACACTCGAGAAGCTCGACACCATCCAGGACAAAGCAGCCCCGCTTGATTGGCTCCCCTTCCACAAACATTTCCCCCCCCCTCCCCCGCGACGCACAGTGGCAGCCGTGAGTCCCGTCTCCAAGATGCACTGCAGCAACTCACCAAGGCTCCTCAGGCAGCACCTTCCAAACCCACCCCCTCTACCATCTAAAAGGACAAGAGCAGCAGACACAGGGAATGGGACTAGCTAGGTTGCTCTTTTGGGAGCTGGTGCAGCCACGAGGGGCCAAATGGCCGCCTTCTGTGCTATAAACAACAAACATTGGCCAGCTCATTCTGTCAGCCGAGCGGGCAGAGAGGGGAGCGATTTTTGGAGGGGAGAGCTGGAAGGTAAGCTGGGTTTTTGATTTTTAACTTACTTTTTGAATTTCGGCGGGAGCGGTGCGCAGGGGTCTTCTGGGAGGTGGTGAGTATTTACTTTAAAAACCCTTACCTGGTCCCGTGTCTGTTCTTCTTTTCTGTTTTATTTTTTTTTATATAAGGCGGGAACCGGAAGTTCAGCCCGCGGACTTCTGGGAAGCCCCCCCCCCCCAACCAATAAATTCTGGTGGAGAGGAAACCCGAGACACTACACGTGTAGTGTCTCCCACCCGCCCTCCTCCTCTAACCTAATAATAAAACCCATTGGTCTGAGGTAAGTACCATATTTTATTGTTAACACTAAGGTAAGTAAGTGATTTTTACTCATTTTTACTTTTGTACCTTTTCAAATTGTGTGTGTGTCGGGGGGAAACTGAAGTGAAATCACAGAAAAGCTGTGGCCTGAGTGGCTGGTTGGGATTCTACACTAAATTAAAAAGAAATTGAGCATTGGTAACTAATTAAACATAATTACTTAATTATAATTTAGAGGGGTATCTAAGCCAGAGATCGGAGAGTACTATATTTAGCTTTCGCATTTCTATTAGAAATCTAGTGCGAGGAAACAGATAGTTAACAGTAACTTTGAATTTAAAAAAAATATTCAAAAATTTTTTTTTTAATTTTAATTTTAATTAATTGACGCAATGTCAGTTAGAGGGGTGCTGTGCTCTGACTGTGAGATGTGGCAGGTCCAGGAGGCTTCCAGCGTCCCGGATGGCTTCATCTGCAGAAAGTGCACCCAACTGGAGCTCCTCACAGACCGCATGGTTCGGTTGGAGCAGCAATTGGATGCACTTAGGAGCATGCAGGTGGCGGAAAGTGTCATAGATCGCAGTTATGTAAATATGGTCACACCCAAGGTGCAGGCAGAGAAATGGGTGACCACCAGAAAGGGCAGGCAGTCAGTGCAGGAATCCCCTGTGGCTGTCCCCCTCTCGAACAGATATACCCCTTTGGATACTATCGGGGGGGATAGCCGATCAGGGGAAAACAGCAGCAGCCAGAGCAGTGGCACCACGGCTGGCTCTGATGTTCAGAAGGGAGGGTCAAAGCGCAGAAGAGTAATAGTAATAGGGGACTCTATAGTCAGGGGCACAGATAGGCGCTTCTGTGGACGTGAAAGAGACTCCAGGATGGTATGTTGCCTCCCTGGTGCCAGGGTCCAGGATGTCTCCGAACAGGTCGAGGGCATCCTGAAGGGGGAGGGCAAACAGGCAGAGGTCGTTGTACATATTGGTACTAACGACATAGGCAGGAAGGGGCATGAGGTCCTGCAGCAGGAGTTCAGGGAGCTAGGCAAAAAGTTAAAAGACAGGACCTCGAGGGTTGTAATCTCGGGATTACTCCCTGTGCCACGTGCCAGTGAGGCTAGAAATAGGAAGATAGAGCAGCTAAACACGTGGCTAAACAGCTGGTGTAGGAGGGAGGGTTTCCATTATCTGGACCACTGGGAGCTCTTCCGGGGCAGGTGTGACCTGTATAAGAAGGACGGGTTGCATCTAAACCGGAGAGGCATAAATATCCTGGCCGCGAGGTTTGCTAGTGTCACATGGGAGGGTTTAAACTAGTATGGCAGGGGGGTGGGCGCGGGAGCAATAGGTCAGAAGGGAGAACTAGGGAATAGGGACAGTGTGGCTCTGAGGCAGAGCAGACGGGGAGAAGTTGCTGAACACAGCGGGTCTGGTGGCCTGAAGTGCATATGTTTTAATGCAAGAAGTATTACGGGTAAGGCAGATGAACTTAGAGCTTGGATTAGTACTTGGAACTATGATGTTGTTGCCATTACAGAGACCTGGTTGAGGGAAGGGCAGGATTGGCAGCTAAACGTTCCAGGATTTAGATGTTTCAGGCGGGATAGAGGGGGATGTAAAAGGGGAGGCGGAGTTGCGCTACTGGTTCGGGAGAATATCACAGCTATACTGCGGGAGGACACCTCAGAGGGCAGTGAGGCTATATGAGTAGAGATCAGGAATAAGAAGGGTGCAGTCACAATGTTGGGGGTTTACTACAGGCCTCCCAACAGCCAGCGGGAGATAGAGGAGCAGATAGGTAGACAGATTTTGGAAAAGAGTAAAAACAACAGGGTTGTGGTGATGGGAGACTTCAACTTCCCCAATATTGACTGGGACTCACTTAGTGCCAGGGGCTTAGACGGGGCGGAGTTTGTAAGGAGCATCCAGGAGGGCTTCTTAAAACAATATGTAGACAGTCCAACTAGGGAAGGGGCGGTACTGGACCTGGTATTGGGGAATGAGCCCGGCCAGGTGGTAGATGTTTCAGTAGGGGAGCATTTCGGTAACAGTGACCACAATTCAGTACGTTTTAAAGTACTGGTGGACAAGGATAAGAGTGGTCCTAGGATGAATGTGCTAAATTGGGGGAAGGCTAATTATAACAATATTAGGCGGGAACTGAAGAACATAGATTGGGGGCGGATGTTTGAGGGCAAATCAACATCTGACATGTGGGAGGCTTTCAAGTGTCAGTTGAAAGGAATTCAGGACCGGCATGTTCCTGTGAGGAAGAAGGATAAATACGGCAATTTTCGGGAACCTTGGATGACGAGAGATATTGTAGGCCTCGTCAAAAAGAAAAAGGAGGCATTTGTCAGGGCTAAAAGGCTGGGAACAGACGAAGCCTGCGTGGAATATAAGGAAAGTAGGAAGGAACTTAAGCAAGGAGTCAGGAGGGCTAGAAGGGGTCACGAAAAGTTACTGGCAAATAGGGTTAAGGAAAATCCCAAGGCTTTTTACACGTACATAAAAAGCAAGAGGGTAGCCAGGGAAAGGGTTGGCCCACTGAAGGATAGGCAAGGGAATCTATGTGTGGAGCCAGAGGAAATGGGCGAGGTACTAAATGAATACTTTGCATCAGTATTCACCAAAGAGAAGGAATTGGTAGATGTTGAGTCTGGAGAAGGGTGTGTAGATAGCCTGGGTCACATTGAGATCCAAAAAGACGAGGTGTTGGGTGTCTTAAAAAATATTAAGGTAGATAAGTCCCCAGGGCCTGATGGGATCTACCCCAGAATACTGAAGGAGGCTGGAGAGGAAATTGCTGAGGCCTTGACAGAAATCTTTGGATCCTCGCTGTCTTCAGGGGATGTCCCGGAGGACTGGAGAATAGCCAATGTTGTTCCTCTGTTTAAGAAGGGTAGCAAGGATAATCTCTAAATCACATTAAGTACTTTAAATAATCCGAAAAGATAACTACAGGGTGGTGAGCCTTACTTCAGTGGTAGGGAAATTACTGGAGAGAATTCTTCGAGACAGGATCTACTCCCATTTGGAAGCAAATGGACGTATGAGTGAGAGGCAGCACGGTTTTGTGAAGGGGAGGTCGTGTCTCACTAACTTGATAGAGTTTTTCGAGGAGGTCACTAAGATGATTGATGCAGGTAGGGCAGTGGATGTTGTCTATGTGGACTTCAGTAAGGCCTTTGACAAGGTCCCTCATGGTAGACTAGTACAAAAGGTGAAGTCACACGGGATCAGGGGTGAGCTGGTAAGGTGGATACAGAACTGGCTAGGCCATAGAAGGCAGAGTGTAGCAATGGAAGGATGCTTTTCTCATTGGAGGGCTGTGATCAGTGGTGTTCCACAGGGATCAGTGCTGGGACCTTTGCTCTTTGTAGTATATATAAATGATTTGGAGGAAAATGTAACTGGTCTGATTAGTAAGTTTGCAGACGACACAAAGGTTGGTGGAATTGCGGATAGCGATGAGGACTGTCAGAGGATACAGCAGGATTTAGATTGTTTGGAGACTTGGGCGGAGAGATGGCAGATGGAGTTTAATCCGGACAAATGTGAGGTAATGCATTTTGGAAGGTCTAATGCAGGTAGGGAATATACAGTGAATGGTAGAACCCTCAAGAGTATTGAGAGTCAAAGAGATCTAGGAGTACAGGTCCACAGGTCATTGAAAGGGGCAACACAGGTGGAGAAGGTAGTCAAGAAGGCATACGGCATGCTTGCCTTCATTGGCCGGGGCATTGAGTATAAGAGTTGGCAAGTCATGTTGCAGCCGTACAGAACCTTAGTTAGGCCACACTTGGAGTATAGTGTTCAATTCTGGCCGCCACACTACCAGAAGGATGTGGAGGCTTTAGAGAGGGTGCAGAAGAGATTTACCAGAATGTTGCCTGGTATGGAGGGCATTAGCTATGAGGAGCGGTTGAATAAACTTGGTTTGTTCTCACTGGAACGAAGGAGGTTGAGGGGAGACCTGATAGAGGTATACAAAATTATGAGGGGCATAGACAGAGTGGATAGTCAGAGGCTTTTCCCCAGGGTAGAGGGGTCAATTACTAGGGGGCATAGGTTTAAGGTGAGAGGGGCAAGGTTTAGAGTAGATGTACGAGGCAAGTTTTTTACGCAGAGGGTAGTGGGTGCCTGGAACTCACTGCCGGAGGAGGTGGTGGAAGCAGGGACAATAGTGACATTTAAGGGGCATCTTGACAAATACATGAATAGGATGGGAATAGAAGGATACGGACCCAGGAAGTGTAGAATATTGTAGTTTAGTCGGGCAGCATGGTCGGCACGGGCTTGGAGGGCCGAAGGGCCTGTTCCTGTGCTGTACATTTCTTTGTTCTTTGTTTTTCGGAGCAGGAAACCGGAAGTCGGCCGTGGGGAGACCTGGGAAGGTTGTATTCCCCAAATAATTTGATCTGTGAGGAAACCCGAGACACGACACGTGTCGTGTCTCCCACCCTCCCTCCTCCTCGAACCTAAAAGAAAGACTCAGTGCTGTGAGCAGGTAAGATATTTTATTTTTTACTGGGAGACTAAGTAGAGGTGATGGCAGCTAGGGCAGTGGAATGTTCCTCCTGCAGATGAGCAGAGGGATCTAGGTGTCCATGTACATAGATCCCTGAAAGTTGCCACCCAGGTTGATAGGGTTGTGAAGAAGGCCTATGGAGTGTTGGCCTTTATTGGTAGAGGGATTGAGTTCCGGAGTCAGGAGGTCATGTTGCAGCTGTACAGAACTCTGGTACGGCCGCATTTGGAGTATTGCGTACAGTTCTGGTCACCGCATTATAGGAAGGACGTGGAGGCTTTGGAGCGGGTGCAGAGGAGATTTACCAGGATGTTGCCTGGTATGGAGGGAAAATCTTATGAGGAAAGGCTGATGAACTTGAGGTTGTTTTCGTTGGAGAGAAGAAGGTTAAGAGGAGACTTAATAGAGGCATACAAAATGATCAGGGGGTTAGATACGGTGGACAGTGAGAGCCTTCTCCCGCGGATGGAAATGGCTGGCACGAGGGGACATAACTTTAAACTGAGGGGTAATAGATATAGGACAGAGGTCAGAGGTAGGTTCTTTACGCAAAGAGTAGTGAGGCCGTGGAATGCCCTACCTGCTACAGTAGTGAACTCGCCAACATTGAGGGCATTTAAAAGTTTATTGGATAAACATATGGATGATAATGGCATAGTGTGGGTTAGATGGCTTTTGTTTCGGTGCAACATCGTGGGCCGAAGGGCCTGTACTGCGCTGTATTGTTCTATGTTCTATGCAGAATGTTCGAGGTAAGGGAGACCACCGGTGTCCTTGCTGGCTTCACCTACGGGAAGTGCAGCCATCTCCAGCTCCTCACAGACCGTGTTAGGGAACTGGAGCTGGAGCTGGATGAACTGAGGATCATTCGGGAAGCTGAGGGGGTGATAGAAGCTACAGGGACATAGTTACACCTGAGAACAAAGGTAGCTGTGTAACAGTTAGAGGTGGGAAGAGGAGGACGCAGTCAGTGGAGGGATCCCCTGTGGTTGTTCCTCTCAACAATAAGTATCCCGCTTTGGATACTGTTGGGGGGGGATTACCCAGCAGGAGTAGGCTGCAGTGACCGGGTCTCTGGCACGAGGTCCGGCTCTGGGGCTCAGAAGGGAAGGGGGGAGATTAGGAGAGCACTAGTTACAGGGGATTCAATAGTTAGAGGTACAGACAGGCGGTTCTGTGGGCACGGGCGAGGCTCTCGGATGGTGTGTTGCCTCCCAGGTGCCAGGGTCCATGACGTCTCGGATCGTGTCTTCAGGATCCTTAAGAGGGAGGGGGAGCAGCCCGAAGTCATGGTGCACATTGGTACCAACGACATAGGTAGGAAAAGGGGTGTGGAGGTAATAAATGAGTTTAGAGAGTTAGGCTGGAAGTTAAAAGCCAGGACAGACAGAGTTGTCATCTCTGGTTTGTTGCCGGTGCCACGTGATAGCGAGGCTAGGAACAGAGAGAGAGTGCAGCTGAACACGTGGCTGCAGGAATGGTGTAGGAGGGAGGGCTTCAGGTATTTGGATAATTGGAGCGCATTCTGGGGAAGGTGGGACCTGTACAAGCAGGACGGGTTGCATCTGAACCAGAGGGGCACCAATATCCTGGGAGGGAAGTTTTCTAGTACTCTTCGGGAGGGTTTAAACTAATTTGGCAGGGGAATGGGAACCGGATTTGTAGTCCAGCAACTAAGGTAGCTGATATTCAGGACGCCAAAGCGTGTAATGAGGCAGTGGGGAAGGGAACACTGACAAAGGAGAGTACTTGCAGGCACGGAGATGGGTTGAAGTGTGTATACTTCAACGCAAGAAGCATCAGGAATAAGGTGGGTGAACTTAAGGCATGGATCGGTACTTGGGACTACGATGTGGTGGCCATCACGGAAACTTGGATAGAAGAGGGGCACAAATGGTTGTTGGAGGTCCCTGGTTATAGATGTTTCAATAAGATTAGGGAGGGTGGTAAAAGAAGTGGGGGGGGGGGGAGGTGGCATTATTAATTAGAGATAGTATAACAGCTGCAGAAAGGTAGTTCGAGGAGTATCACCCTATTGAGGTAGTATGGGTTGAAGTCAGAAATAGGAAAGGAGCAGTCACCTTGTTAGGAGTTTTCTATAGGCCCCCCAATAGTAGCAGAGATGTGGAGGAACAGATTGGGAAACAGATTTTGGAAAGGTGCAGAAGTCACAGGGTAGTAGTCATGGGCGACTTTAACTTCCCAAATATTGAGTGGAAACTCTTCAGATCAAATAGTTTGGATGGGGTGGTGTTTGTGCAGTGTGTCCAGGAAGCTTTTCTAACACAGTATGTAGATTGTCCGACCAGAGGAGGGGCAATATTGGATTTAGTACTGGGTAATGAACCAGGGCAAGTGATAGATTTGTTAGTGGGGGAGCATTTTGGAGATAGTGACCACAATTCTGTGACTTTCACTTTGTTAATGGAGAGGGATAGGTACGTGCAACAGGGCAAGGTTTACAATTGGGGGAAGGGTAAATACGATGTTGTCAGACAAGAACTGAAGTGCATAAGTTGGGAACATAGGCTGGCAGGGAAGGACACAAGTGAAATGTGGAACTTGTTCAAGGAACAGGTGCTACGTGTCCTTGATATGTATGTCCCTGTCAGGCAGAGAAAAGATCGTCGAGTGAGGGAACCATGGTTGACAAGAGAGGTTGAATGTCTTGTTAAGAGGAAAAAGGAGACTTGTATAAGGCTGAGGAAACAAGGTTCAGACAGGACGCTGGAGGGATACAAGATAGCCAGGAGGGAACTGAAGAAAGGGATTAGGAGAGCTAAGAGAGGGCATGAACAATCTTTGGCGGGTAGGATCAAGGAAAACCCCAAGGCCTTTTACATATATGTGAGAAATATGAGAATGACGAGAGCGAGGGTAGGTCCGATCAAGGACAGTAGCAGGAGATTGTGTATTGAGTCTGAAGAGATAGGAGAGGTCTTGAACGAGTACTTTTCTTCTGTATTTACAAATGAGAGGGGCCATATTGTTGGAGAGGACAGTGTGAAACAGATTGGTAAGCTCGAGGAAATACTTGTTAGGAAGGAAGATGTGTTGGGCATTTTGAAAAACTTGAGGATAGACAAGACCCCCTGGCCTGACGGGATATATCCAAGGATTCTATGGGAAGCAAGAGATGAAATTGCAGAGCCGTTGGCAATGATCTTTTCATCCTCACTGTCAACAGGGGTGGTACCAGGGGATTGGAGAGTGGCGAATGTCGTGCCCCTGTTCAAAAAAGGGAATAGGGATAACCCTGGGAATTACAGGCCAGTTAGTCTTACGTCGGTGGTAGGCAAAGTAATGGAAAGGGTACTGAAGGATAGGATTTCTGAGCATCTGGAAAGACACTGCTTGATTAGGGATAGTCAGCACAAATGTGAGGGGGAGGTCTTGCCTTACAAGTCTTATTGAATTCTTTGAGGAGGTGACCAAGAACGTGACTGAAGGTAAAGCAGTGGATGTAGTGTACATGGATTTTAGTAAGGCATTTGATAAGGTTCCCCATGGTAGGCTTATGCAGAAAGTAAGGAGGCATGGGATAGTGTGAAATTTGGCCAGTTGGATAACGAACTGGCTAACCGATAGAAGTCAGAGAGTGGTGGTGGATGGCAAATATTCAGCCTGGATCCCAGTTACCAGTGGCGTACCTCAGGGATCAGTTCTGGGTCCTCTGCTGTTTGCGATTTTCATTAATGACTTGGATGAGGGAGTTGAAGGGTGGGTCAGTAAATTTGCAGATGATACGAAGATTGATGGAGTTGTGGATAGTGAGGAGGGCTGTTGTCGGCTGCAAAGAGACATAGATAGGATGCAGAGCTGGGCTGAGAAGTGGCAGATGGAGTTTAACCCTGAAAAGTGTGAGGTTGTCCATTTTGGAAGGACAAATATGAATGCGGAATACAGGGTTAACGGTAGAGTTCTTGGCAATGTGGAGGAGCAGAGAGATCTTGGGGTCTATGTTCATACATCTTTGAAAGTTGCCACTCAAGTGGATAGAGCTGTGAAGAAGGCCTATGGTGTGCTCGCGACTTGATAGAGGTTTATAAGATAATCAGGGGAATAGATAGAGTAGACAGTCAGAGACTTTTTCCCTGGGTGGAACAAACCATTACAAGGGGACATAAATTTAAGGTGGAAGATATAGGAGGGATATCAGAGGGATATAGGAGGGACATAAATTTAATTTATGTCCCTTTAAATTAAATTTAAATTAAATTTAAAGTGGAAGATATAGGAGGGATATCAGAGGTAGGTTCTAAACCTAGAGAGTAGTGGGGGCATGGAATGCACTGCCTGTGGAAGTAGTTGAGTCGGAAACATTAGGGACCTTCAAGCGGCTATTGGATAGGTACATGGATCAGGTATCCCCTCAACCTCCATCGTTCCAGTGAGAACAAACCGAGTTTATTCAACCGCTCCTCAAAGCTAATGCCCTCCATACCAGGCAACATCCTGGTAAATCTCTTCTGCACCCTCTCTAAAGCCTCCACATCCTTCTGGTAGTGTGGCGACCAGAATTGAACACTATACTCCAAGTGTGGCCTAACTAAGGTTCTATACAGCTGCAACATGACTTGCCAATTCTTATACTCAATGCCCCGGCCAATGAAGGCAAGCATGCCGTATGCCTTCTTGACTACCTTCTCCACCTGTGTTGCCCCTTTCAATGACCTGTGGACCTGTACTCCTAGATCTCTCTGACTTTCAATACTCTTGAGGGTTCTACCATTCACTGTATATTTTCTTTTTTTTTTAATAAATATTTTATTGAAAATTTTTGGTCAACCAACACAGTACATTGTGCATCCTTTACACAACATTGTAACAATACAGATAATAATGACCTATTTTATAAACAAAAAATGAATAAATAATAGATAACAAAAATGAAAACTAGCCCTAATTGGCAACTGCCTTGTCACAAGTAACACTCTCCAAAAATATAATTTAACAGTCCAATATATAATTATCTGTAGCAACGACCTATACATACTATACAGTATATATTAACAACCCTGAGAGTCCTTCTGGTTCCTCCTCCCCCCCTCCCCCCCCCCCCCCCCCCCCCCGATCCTGGGCTGCTGCTGCTGCCTTCTTTTTTCCATTCCATCTATCTTTCTGCGAGGTATTCGATGAACGGTTGCCACCGCCTGGTGAACCCTTGAGCCGACCCCCTTAGGACGAACTTAATCCGCTCTAGCTTTATAAACCCTGCCATGTCATTTATCCAGGTCTCCACCCCCGGGGGCTTGGCTTCTTTCCACATTAGCAATATCCTGCGCCGGGCTACTAGGGACGCAAAGGCCAAAACATCGGCCTCTCTCGCCTCCTGCACTCCCGGCTCTTGTGCAACCCCAAATATAGCCAACCCCCAGCTTGGTTCGACCCGGACCCCCACTACTTTTGAAAGCACCTTTGTCACCCCCATCCAAAACCCCTGTAGTGCCGGGCATGACCAAAACATATGGGTATGATTCGCTGGGCTTCTCGAGCACCTCGCACACCTATCCTCCACCCCAAAAAATTTACTGAGCCGTGCTCCAGTCATATGCGCCCTGTGTAATACCTTAAACTGAATCAGGCTTAGCCTGGCACACGAGGACGACGAGTTTACCCTGCTTAGGGCATCTGCCCACAGCCCCTCCTCGATCTCCTCCCCCAGCTCTTCTTCCCATTTCCCTTTTAGTTCATCTACCATAGTCTCCCCTTCGTCCCTCATTTCCCTATATATATCTGACACCTTACCATCCCCCACCCATTTCTTTGAGATCACTCTGTCCTGCACCTCTTGTGTCGGGAGCTGCGGGAATTCCCTCACCTGTTGCCTCGCAAAAGCCCTCAGTTGCATATACCTGAATGCATTCCCTTGGGGCAACCCATATTTCTCGGTCAGCGCTCCCAGACTCGCGAACTTCCCATCCACAAACAGATCTTTCAGTTGCGTTATTCCTGCTCTTTGCCACATTCCATATCCCCCATCCATTCCCCCCGGGGCAAACCTATGGTTGTTTCTTATCGGGGACCCCCCAAGGCTCCAGTCTTTCCCCTATGCCGTCTCCACTGTCCCCAAATCTTCAGTGTAGCCACCACCACCGGGCTTGTGGTGTAGTTCCTCGGTGAGAACGGCAATGGGGCTGTCACCATAGCCTGTAGGCTAGTCCCCCTACAGGACGCCCTCTCTAATCTCTTCCACGCCGCTCCCTCCTCCTCTCCCATCCACTTACTCACCATTGAAATATTAGCGGCCCAATAATACTCACTTAGGCTCGGTAGTGCCAGCCCCCCCCTATCCCTGCTACGCTGTAAGAATCCCTTCCTCACTCTCGGGGTCTTCCCGGCCCACACAAAACCCATGATGCTCTTTTCAATCCTTTTAAAAAAAGCCTTCGTGATCACCACCGGGAGGCACTGAAACACAAAGAGGAATCTCGGGAGGACCACCATCTTAACCGCCTGCACCCTCCCTGCCAGTGACAGGGATACCATATCCCATCTCTTAAAATCCTCTTGTTCCACCAACCGCGTTAAATTTAACCTATGCAATGTGCCCCAATTCTTGGCTATCTGGATCCCCAGGTAACGAAAGTCCCTTGTTACCTTCCTCAACGGTAGGGCCTCTATTTCTCTACTCTGCACCACAAACAACTCACTTTTCCCCATGTTCAATTTATGCCCTGAAAAATCCCCAAACTCCCCAAGTATTCGCATTATTTCTGGCATCCCCTCCGCCGGGTCTGCCACGTATAGTAGCAAATCGTCCGCATACAAAGATACCCGGTGTTCTTCTCCTCCTCTAAGTACTCCCCTCCACTTCTTGGAACCCCTCAACGCTATCGCCAGGGGCTCAATCGCCAGTGCAAACAATAATGGGGACAGAGGGCATCCCTGCCTTGTCCCTCTATGGAGCCGAAAATATGCAGATCCCCGTCCATTCGTGACCACGCTTGCCATCGGGGCCCTATACAACAGCTGCACCCATCTAACATACCCCTCTCCAAAACCAAATCTCCTCAACACCTCCCACAAATAATCCCACTCCACTCTATCAAATGCTTTCTCGGCATCCATCGCCACTACTATCTCCGTTTCCCCCTCTGGTGGGGCCATCATCATTACCCCTAACAACCTCCGTATATTCGTGTTCAGCTGTCTCCCCTTCACAAACCCAGTTTGGTCCTCGTGGACCACCCCCGGGACACATTCCTCTATTCTCATTGCCATTACCTTGGCCAGGATCTTGGCATCTACATTTAAGAGGGAAATAGGTCTATAGGACCCGCATTGTAGCGGGTCCTTTTCCTTCTTTAAGAGAAGCGATATCGTTGCTTCAGACATAGTCGGGGGCAGTTGTCCCCTTTCCTTTGCCTCATTAAAGGTCCTCGTCAGTACCGGGGCGAGCAAGTCCACATATTTTCTATAGAATTCGACTGGGAATCCATCCGGTCCCGGGGCCTTTCCCGCCTGCGTGCTCCTAATTCCTTTCACCACTTCTTCTACCTCGATCTGTGCTCCCAGTCCCACCCTTTCCTGCTCTTCCACCTTGGGAAATTCCAGCAGATCCAAGAAGCCCATCATTCTCTCCCTCCCATCCGGGGGTTGAGCTTCATATAATTTTTTATAAAATGTCTTGAACACTCCATTCACTCTCTCCGCTCCCCGCTCCATCTCTCCTTCCTCATCCCTCACTCCCCCTATTTCCCTCGCTGCTCCCCTTTTCCTCAATTGGTGTGCCAGCAACCTGCTCGCCTTCTCCCCATATTCGTACTGTACACCCTGTGCCTTCCTCCATTGTGCCTCTGCAGTGCCCGTAGTCAGCAAGTCAAATTCTACATGTAGCCTTTGCCTTTCCCTGTACAGTCCCTCCTCCGGTGCTTCCGCATATTGTCTGTCCACCCTCAAAAGTTCTTGCAGCAACCGCTCCCGTTCCTTACTCTCCTGCTTCCCTTTATGTGCCCTCATTGATATCAGCTCCCCTCTAACCACCGCCTTCAACGCCTCCCAGACCACTCCCACCTGGACCTCCCCATTATCATTGAGTTCCAAGTACTTTTCAATGCACCCCCTCACCCTTAGACACACCCCCTCATCTGCCCATGTCCATTCTCCAGGGTGGGCGCCCTCCTGTTTCCTCCCCTATCTCCAAGTCCACCCAGTGTGGAGCGTGATCCGAAATGGCTATAGCCGTATACTCCGTTCCCCTCACCTTCGGGATCAACGCCCTTCCCAGCACAAAAAAGTCTATTCGCGAGTAGACTTTATGGACATAGGAGAAAAACGAGAACTCCTTACTCCTAGGTCTGCTAAATCTCCACGGGTCTACACCTCCCATCTGCTCCATAAAATCTTTAAGTACCTTGGCTGCTGCCGGCCTCCTTCCAGTCCTGGACTTCGACCTATCCAGCCCTGGTTCCAACACCGTATTAAAATCTCCCCCCATTATCAGCTTTCCCATCTCGAGGTCCGGAATGCGTCCTAGCATCCGCCTCATAAAATTGGCATCATCCCAGTTCGGGGCATATACGTTTACCAAAACCACCGTCTCCCCCTGTAGTTTGCCACTCACCATCACATATCTGCCCCCGTTATCCGCCACTATAGTCTTTGCCTCGAACATTACCCGCTTCCCCACTAATATAGCCACCCCCCTGTTTTTCGCATCTAGCCCCGAATGGAACACCTGCCCCACCCATCCTTTGCGTAGCCTAACCTGGTCTATCAGTTTCAGGTGCCTTAAGTTTCTTAAGGTGTGCGAGTACCCGTGCCCTCTTTATCGGCCCGTTCAGCCCTCTCACGTTTCACGTGATCAGCCGAGTTGGGGGGCTTCCTACCCCCCCCCCCTTGTCGATTAGCCATCACCTTTTTCCAGCTCCTCACCCGGTTCCCACGCAGCTGTATCTCCCCCAGGCGGTGCCCCCCCGCCCATCCCCTCCCATACCAGCTCCCCCCTCTCCCCAGCAGCAGCAACCCAGTAATTCCCCCCTTCCACCCCCCGCTAGATCCCCCGCTAGCGTAATTACTCCCCCCATGTTGCTCCCAGAAGTCAGCAAACTCTGGCCGACCTCGGCTTCCCCCCGTGACCTCGGCTCGCACCGTGCGACGCCCCCTCCTTCCTGCTTCTCTATTCCCGCCATGATTATCATAGCGCGGGAACCAAGCCCGCACTTCTCCCTTGGCCCCGCCCCCAATGGCCAACGCCCCATCTCCTCCACCTCCCCTCCTCCCCCCATCACCACCTGTGGAAGAGAGAAAAGTTACCACATCGCAGGATTAGTACATAAAACTCCTCTTTCCCCACTTTCTCTTTGCCCCCCACATTCGCCCCACCACTTTGTTCAAACGTTCTTTTTAATAACCCGCTCATTCCAGTTTTTCTTCCACAATAAAAGTCCACGCTTCATCCGCCATCTCAAAGTAGTGGTGCCTCCCTCGATATGTGACCCACAGTCATGCCGGTTGCAGCATTCCAAATTTTATCTTCTTTTTATGAAGCACCGCCTTGGCCCGATTAAAGCTCGCCCTCCTTCTCGCCACCTCCGCACTCCAGTCTTGATAAACGCGGATCACCGCGTTCTCCCATTTACTGCTCCGAGTTTTCTTTGCCCATCTAAGGACCATTTCTCTATCCTTAAAACGGAGGAATCTCACCACTATGGCTCTGGGAATTTCTCCTGCTCTCGGCCCTCGCGCCATCACTCGGTATGCTCCCTCCACCTCCAACGGACCCGCCGGGGCATCCGCTCCCATTAACGAGTGCAGCATCGTGCTCACATATGCCCCGACGTCCGCTCCCTCCACACCTTCAGGAAGACTAAGAATCCTCAGGTTGTTCCTCCTTGCGTTGTTTTCCAGTGCCTCCAACATTTCCACACATCGTTTCTGATGTGCCTCATGCGTCTCCGTCTTCACCACCAGGCCCTGTATGTCGTCCTCATTCTCGGCTGCCTTTGCCTTCACGCGTATATTTTCAAAATGCATTACCTCACATTTGTCCGGATTAAACTCCATCTGCCATCTCTCCGCCCAAGTCTCCAAACAATCTAAATCCTGCTGTATCATCCGACAGTCCTCATCGCTATCCGCAATTCCACCAACCTTTGTGTCATCCCCAAAACTCCCTGGCTGTCCCGCGCCAAAACGCTTTCCGCGCCGGCCGATCACGCTCACTATCGCCCCCTGGCTGTCCCGCACCAGAACGCTTTCCGCGCCGGCCGATCACGCTCACTATCGCCCCCTGGCTGTCCCGCACCAAAACGTCTTCCGCGCTAACCGATCACGCTCACTATCGCCTCCTGGCTGTCCCGCAACAAAACACCTTCCGCGCCGGCCGATCACGCTCACTATCGCCCCCTGGCTGTCCCGCACCAAAACGCCTTCCGCTCCGGCCGATCACGCGCACTATCGCCCCCTGGCTGTCCCGCACCAAAACGCCTTCCGCGATGTCCGATCACGCTCACTATCGCCCCCTGGCTGTCCCGCACCAAAACGCTTTAATCGCCGGCCGATCACGCTCACTATCGCCCCCTGGCTGTCCCGCTCCAAAACGCCTTCCGCGCTGACCGATCACGCTCACTATCGCCTCCTGGCTGTCCCGCAACAAAACACCTTCCGCGCCGGCCGATCACGCTCACTATCGCCCCCTGGCTGTCCCGCACCAAAACGTCTTGCGCTCCGGCCGATCACGCGCACTATCGCCCCCTGGCTGTCCCGCACCAAAACGCCTTCCGCTCCGGCCGATCACGCTCACTATCGCCCCCTGGCTGTCCGGCACCAAAACGCCTTCCGCTCCGGCCGATCACGCGCACTATCGCCCCCTGGCTGTCCCGCACCAAAACACCTTCCGCTCCGGCCGATCACGCTCACTATCGCCCCCTGGCTGTCCCGCACCAAAACGCCTTCCGCTCCGGCCGATCGCAAACACTATCGCCCCCTGGCTGTCCCGCACCAAAACGCCTTCCGCTCCGGCCGATCACGCGCACTATCGCCCCCTGGCTGTCCCGCACCAAAACACCTTCCGCTCCGGCCGATCACGCTCACTATCGCCCCCTGGCTGTCCCGCACCAAAACGCCTTCGGCTCCGGCCGATCACGCTCACTATCGCCCCCTGGCTGTCCCGCACCAAAACGCCTTCCGCTCCGGCCGATCACACACACTATCGCCCCCTGGCTGTCCGGCACCAAAACGCCTTCCGCTCCGGCCGATCACGCGCACTATCGCCCCCTGGCTGTCCCGCACAAAAACACCTTCCGCTCCGGCCGATCACGCTCACTATCGCCCCCTCGCTGTCCCGCACCAAAACGCCTTCCGCTCCGGCCGATCACACACACTATCGCCCCCTGGCTGTCCCGCACCAAAACGCCTTCCGCTCCGGCCGATCACGCTCACTATCGCCCCCTGGCTGTCCCGCATCAAAACGCCTTCCGCACTGGCCGATCACGCGCACTATCGCCCCCTGGCTGTCCCGCACCAAAACGCCTTCCGCGCCGGCCGATCACGCTCACTATCGCCCCCTGGCTGTCCCGCACCAAAACGCCTTCCGCGCCGGCCGATCACGCGCACTATCGCCCCCTGGCTGTCCCGCACCAAAACGCCTTCCGCACTGGCCGATCACGCGCACTATCGCCCCCTGGCTGTCCCGCACCAAAACGCCTTCCGCACTGGCCGATCACGCTCACTATCGCCCCCTGGCTGTCCCGCACCAAAACGCCTTCCGCACTGGCCGATCACGCGCACTATCGCCCCCTGGCTGTCCCGCACCAAAACGCCTTCCGCGCCGGCCGATCACGCTCACTATCGCCCCCTGGCTGTCCCGCACCAAAACGCCTTCCGCGCCGTATGATCACGCTCACTATCGCCCCCTGGCTGTCCCGCACCAAACGCCTTCCGCTCCAGCCGATCACGCTCACTATCGCCCCTGGCTGTCCCGCACCAAAACGCCTTCCGCTCCAGCCGATCACGCTCACTATCACCCCTGGCTGTCCCGCACCAAACGCCTTCCGCTCCAGCCGATCACGCTCACTATCGCCCCTGGCTGTCCCGCACCAAAACGCCTTCCGCGCCGTATGATCACGCTCACTATCGCCCCCTGGCTGTCCCGCACCAAACGCCTTCCGCTCCAGCCGATCACGCTCACTATCGCCCCTGGCTGTCCCGCACCAAAACGCCTTCCGCGCTGTCCGATCACGCTCACTATCGCCCCCTGGCTGTCCCGCACCAAAACGCTTTCCGCGCCGGCCGATCACGCTCACTATCACCCCTGGCTGTCCCGCACCAAAACGCTTTCCGCGCGGTCCGATCACGCTCACTATCGCCCCCTGGCTGTCCCGCACCAAAACGCTTTCCGCGCTGGCCGATCATGCTCACTATCACCCCCTGGCTGTCCCGCACCAAAACGCCTTCCGCGCTGTCCGAGCACGCTCACTATCACCCCCTGGCTGTCCCGCACCAAAACGCCTTCCGCGCTGGCCGATCAAGCTCACTATCGCCCCCTGGCTGTCCAGCACCAAAACGCCTTCCGCGCTGGCCGATCTCGCTCACTATCGCCCCCTGGCTGTCCCGCACCAAAACGCCTTCCGCGCTGGCCGATCTCGCTCACTATCGCCCCCTGGCTGTCCCGCACCAAAACGCTTTCCGTGCTGTCCGATCACGCTCACTATCGCCCCCTGGCTGTCCCGCACCAAAACGCTTTCCGCGCTGTCCGATCACGCTCACTATCGCCCCCTGGCTGTCCCGCACCAAAACGCCTTCCGCGCTGGCCGATCTCGCTCACTATCGCCCCCTGGCTGTCCCGCACCAAAACGCCTTCCGCGCTGGCCGATCTCGCTCACTATCGCCCCCTGGCTGTCCCGCACAAAAACGCCTTCCGCGCCGGCCGATCACGCGCACTAACGCCCCCTGGCTGTCCCGCACCAAAACGCCTTCCGCGCTGGCCGATCTCGCTCACTATCGCCCCCTGGCTGTCCCGCCCCAAAACGCCTTCCGCACTGGCCGATCACGCGCACTATCGCCCCCTGGCTGTCCCGCACCAAAACGCTTTCCGCGCTGTCCGATCACGCTCACTATCGCCCCCTGGCTGTCCCGCACCAAAACGCCTTCCGCGCTGTATGATCACGCACACTATCGCCCCCTGGCTGTCCCGCACCAAAACGGCTTCCGCTCCGGCCGATCACGCGCACTATCGCCCCCTGTCTGTCCCGCACCAAAACGCCTTCCGCGCTTGCCGATCACGCTCACTATCGCCCCCTGGCTGTCCCGCACCAAAACGCCTTCCGGTCCGGCCGATCACGCTCACTATCGCCCCCTGGCTGTCCCGCACCAAAACGCCTTACGCGCTGTCCGATCACTCTCACTATCGCCCCCTGGCTGTCCCGCACCAAAATGCTTTCCGCGCCGGCCGATCACGCTCACTATCGCCCCCTGGCTGTCCCGCACCAAAACGCTTTCCGCGCTGTATGATCACGCTCACTATCGCCCCCTGGCTGTCCCGGACCAAAACGCCTTCCGCGCTGTCCGATCACGCTCACTATCGCCCCCTGGCTGTCCTGCACCAAAACGCCTTCCGCGGTGTCCGATCACGCTCACTATCGCCCCCTGGCTGTCCTGCACCAAAACGCCTTCCGCGCTGTATGATCACGCTCACTATCGCCCCCTGGCTGTCCCGCACCAAAACGCTTTCCGCGCTGTATGATCACGCTCACTATCGCCCCCTGGCTGTCCCGCACCAAAACGCCTTCCGCTCCGGCCGATCACGCTCACTATCGCCCCCTGGCTGTCCCGCACCAAAACGCTTTCCGCGCTGTATGATCACGCTCACTATCGCCCCCTGGCTGTCCCGCACCAAAACGCCTTCCGCTCCGGCCGATCACGCTCACTATCGCCCCCTGGCTGTCCCGCACCAAAACGCCTTCCGCGCTGGCCGATCACGCTCACTGTCGCCCCCTGGCTGTCCCGCACCAAAACGCTTTCCGCGCTGTCCGATCATGCTCACTATCGCCCCCTGGCTGTCCCGCACCAAAACGCCTTCCGGTTAGGCCGATCACGCTCACTATCGCCCCCTGGCTGTCCCGCACCAAAACGCCTTACGCGCTGTCCGATCAATCTCACTATCGCCCCCTGGCTGTCCCGCACCAAAACGCTTTCCGCGCCGGCCGATCACGCTCACTATCGCCCCCTGGCTGTCCCGCACCAAAACGCTTTCCGCGGAGTCCGATCACGCTCACTATCGCCCCCTGGCTGTCCCGCACCAAAACGCCTTCCGCGCTGTCCGATCACGCTCACTATCGCCCCCTGGCTGTCCCGCACCAAAACGCTTTCCGCGGGGTCCGATCATGCTCACTAACACCCCCTGGCTGTCCCGCACCAAAACGCCTTCCGCGCTGTCCGAGCACGCTCACTATCACCCCCTGGCTGTCCCGCACCAAAACGCCTTCCGCGCCGGCCGATCATGCTCACTATCACCCCCTGGCTGTCCCGCACCAAAACGCCTTCCACGCTGTCCGATCACTCTCACTATCGCCCCCTGGCTGTTCCGCACCAAAACGCCTTCCGCGCCGGCCGATCACGCTCACTATCGTCCCCTGGCTGTCCCGCTCCAAAACGCCTTCCGCGCTGTCCGATCACTCTCACTATCGCCCCCTGGCTGTTCCGCACCAAAACGCCTTCCGCGCCGGCCGATCACGCTCACTATCGCCCCCTGGCTGTCCCGCTCCAAAACGCCTTCCGCGCTGTCCGATCACTCTCACTATCGCCCCCTGGCTGTTCCGCACCAAAACGCCTTCCGCGCCGGCCGATCAAGCTCACTATCGCCCCCTGGCTGTCCCGCACCAAAACGCCTTCCACGCTGTCCGATCACTCTCACTATCGCCCCCTGGCTGTTCCGCACCAAAACGCCTTCCGCGCCGGCCGATCACGCTCACTATCGCCCCCTGGCTGTTCCGCACCAAAACGCCTTCCGCGCCGGCCGATCACGCTCACTATCGTCCCCTGGCTGTCCCGCTCCAAAACGCCTTCCGCGCCGGCCGATCATGCTCACTATCACCCCCTGGCTGTCCCGCACCAAAACGCCTTCCGCGCTGTCCGAGCACGCTCACTATCGCCCCCTGGCTGTTCCGCACCAAAACGCCTTCCGCGCCGGCCGATCACGCTCACTATCGTCCCCTGGCTGTCCCGCTCCAAAACGCCTTCCGCGCCGGCCGATCATGCTCACTGTCGCCCCCTGGCTGTCCCGCACCAAAACGCTTTCCGCGCTGGCCGATCACGCTCACTATCGCCCCCTGGCTGTCCCGCACCAAAACGCCTTCCGCGCTGTCCGATCATGCTCACTATCACCCCCTGGCTGTCCCGCACCAAAACGCCTTCCGCGCTGTCCGATCACGCTCACTATCGCCCCCTGGCTGTCCCGCACCAAAACGCCTTCCGCGCTGTCCGATCACGCTCACTATCACCCCCTGGCTGTGCCGCACCAAAACGCCTTCCGCGCTGTCCGATCACGCTCACTATCGCCCCCTGGCTGTCCCGCACCAAAACGCCTTCCGCGCTGTCCGATCACGCTCACTATCACCCCCTGGCTGTCCCGCACCAAAACGCCTTCCGCGCTGTCCGATCATGCTCACTATCACCCCCTGGCTGTCCCGCACCAAAACGCCTTCCGCGCTGTCCGATCATGCTCACTATCACCCCCTGGCTGTCCCGCACCAAAACGCCTTCCGCGCTGACCGATCACGCGCACTATCGCCCCCTGGCTGTCCCGCACCAAAACGCCTTCCGCGCCGGCCGATCACGCTCACTATCACCCCCTGGCTGTCCCGCACCAAAACGCCTTCCGCGCTGTCCGAGCACGCTCACTATCACCCCCTGGCTGTCCCGCACCAAAACGCCTTCCGCGCTGGCCGATCTCGCTCACTATCGCCCCCTGGCTGTCCCGCACCAAAACGCTTTCCGCGCTGTCCGATCACGCTCACTATCGCCCCCTGGCTGTCCCGCACCAAAACGCTTTCCGCGCTGTCCGATCACGCTCACTATCGCCCCCTGGCTGTCCCGCACCAAAACGCTTTCCGCGCTGTCCGATCACGCTCACTATCGCCCCCTGGCTGTCCCGCACCAAAACGCCTTCCGCGCTGTATGATCACGCACACTATCGCCCCCTGGCTGTCCCGCACCAAAACGCCTTCCGCTCCGGCCGATCACGCGCACTATCGCCCCCTTGCTGTCCCGCACCAAAACGCCTTCCGCGCTTGCCGATCACGTGCACTATCGCCCCCTGGCTGTCCCGCACCAAAACGCCTTCCGCTCCGGCCGATCACGCTCACTATCGCCCCCTGGCTGTCCCGCACCAAAACGCCTTACGCGCTGTCCGATCACTCTCACTATCGCCCCCTGGCTGTCCCGCACCAAAATGCTTTCCGCGCCGGCCGAACACGCTCACTATCGCCCCCTGGCTGTCCCGCACCAAAACGCTTTCCGCGCTGTATGATCACGCTCACTATCGCCCCCTGGCTGTCCCGGACCAAAACGCCTTCCGCGCTGTCCGATCACGCTCACTATCGCCCCCTGGCTGTCCTGCACCAAAACGCCTTCCGCGGTGTCCGATCACGCTCACTATCGCCCCCTGGCTGTCCTGCACCAAAACGCCTTCCGCGCTGTATGATCACGCTCACTATCGCCCCCTGGCTGTCCCGCACCAAAACGCTTTCCGCGCTGGCCGATCACGCTCACTATCGCCCCCCGGCTGTCCCGCACCAAAACGCTTTCCGCGCTGTATGATCACGCTCACTATCGCCCCCTGGCTGTCCCGCACCAAAACGCCTTCCGCTCCGGCCGATCACGCTCACTATCGCCCCCTGGCTGTCCCGCACCAAAACGCCTTCCGCACTGTATGATCACGCTCACTATCGCCCCCTGGCTGTCCCGCACCAAAACGCCTTCCGCTCCGGCCGATCACGCTCACTATCGCCCCCTGGCTGTCCCGCACCAAAACGCCTTACGCGCTGTCCGATCACTCTCACTATCGCCCCCTGGCTGTCCTGCACCAAAACGCTTTCCGCGCCGGCCGATCACGCTCACTATCGTCCCCTGGCTGTCCCGCACCAAAACGCTTTCCGCGCTGTCCGATCACGCTCACTATCGCCCCCTGGCTGTCCTGCACCAAAACGCTTTCCGCGCTGGCCGATCACGCTCACTATCGTCCCCTGGCTGTCCCGCACCAAAACGCTTTCCGCGCTGGCCGATCACATTCACTATCGCCCCCTGGCTGTCCCGCACCAAAACGCCTTCCGCGCTGGCCGATCACGCTCACTATCGCCCCGTGGCTGTCCCGCACCAAAACGCTTTCCGCGCTGGCCGATCACACTCACTATCGCCCCCTGGCTGTCCCGCACCAAAACGCTTTCCGCGCTGGCCGATCACGCTCACTATCGCCCCCTGGCTGTCCCGCACCAAAACGCTTTCCGCGCTGGCCGATCACGCTCACTATCGCCCCCTGGCTGTCCCGCACCAAAACGCCTTCCACGTCGGCCGATCATGCTCACTATCGGCCCCTGGCTGTCCCGCACCAAAACGCTTTCCGCGCTGGCCGATCACGCTCACTATCGCCCCCTGGCTGTCCCGCACCAAAACGCCTTCCGTGCTGTCCGATCACGGTCACTATCGCCCCCTGGCTGTCCCGCACCAAAACGCTTTCCGCGCTGTCCGATCACGGTCACTATCGCCCCCTGGCTGTCCCGCACCAAAACGCCTTCCGCGCCGGCCGATCACTCGCACTATCGCCCCCTGGCTGTCCCGCACCAACACGCCTTCCGCTCCGGCCGATCACGCTCACTATCGCCCCCTGGCTGTCCCGCACCAAAACGCCTTCCGCGCCGGCCGATCACTCGCACTATCGCCCCCTGGCTGTCCCGCACCAAAACGCCTTCCGCGCCGGCCGATCACGCTCACTATCGCCCCCTGGCTGTCCCGCACCAAAACGCTTTCCGCGCCGGCCGATCACGCTCACTATCGCCCCCTGGCTGTCCCGCACCAAAGCGCTTTCCACGCTGTCCGATCACGCTCACTATCGCCCCCTGGCTGTCCCGCACCAAAACGCTTTCCGCGCTGTCCGATCACGCTCACTATCGCCCCCTGGCTGTCCCGCACCAAAACGCTTTCCACGCTGTCCGATCACGCTCACTATCGCCCCCTGGCTGTCCCGCACCAAAACGCTTTCCGCGCTGGCCGATCACGCTCACTATCGCCCCCTGGCTGTCCCGCACCAAAACGCCTTCCGCGCTGGCCGATCACGCTCACTATCGCCTCCTGGCTGTCCCGCACCAAAACGCCTTCCGCGCCGGCCGATCACGCTCACTATCGCCCCCTGGCTGTCCCGCACCAAAACGCCTTCCGCGCCGGCCGATCACGCTCACTATCGCCCCCTGGCTGTCCCGCACCAAAACGCCTTCCGCGCCGGCCGATGACGCTCACTATCGCCCCCTGGCTGTCCCGCACCAAAACGCCTTCCGCGCCGGCCGATCACGCTCACTATCGCCCCCTGGCTGTCCCGCACCAAAACGCTTTCCGCGCTGTCCGATCACGCGCACTATCGCCCCCTGGCTGTCCCGCACCAAAACGTTTTCCGCGCTGGCCGATCACGCTCACTATCGCCCCCTGGCTGTCCCGCACCAAAACGTTTTCCGCGCTGTCCGATCACGCGCACTATCGCCCCCTGGCTGTCCCGCACCAAAACGCTTTCCGCGCCGGCCGATCACGCTCACTATCGCCACCCCCTAGCTGTCCCGCACCAAAACGCCTTCCGCGCTGTCCGATCACGCTCACTATCACCCCCTGGCTGTCCCGCACCAAAACGCTTTCCGCGCTGGCCGATCACGCTCACTATCGCCCCCTGGCTGTCCCGCACCAAAACGCTTTCCGCGCCGGCCGATCACGCTCACTATCGCCACCCCCTAGCTGTCCCGCACCAAAACGCCTTCCGCGCTGTCCGATCACGCTCACTATCGCCCCCTGGCTGTCCCGCACCAAAACGCCTTCCGCGCTGTCCGATCACGCTCACTATCGCCCCCTGGCTGTCCCGCACCAAAACTCCTTCCGTGCTGGCTGATCACACTCACTATCGCCCCCTGGCTGTCCCGCACCAAAACGCCTTCCGCTCCGGCTGATCACACTCACTATCGCCCCCTGGCTGTCCCGCACCAAAACGCCTTCCGCGCTGGCTGATCACGCTCACCATCGCCCCCTGGCTTTCCCGCACCAAAACGCTTTCCGCGCCGGCAGATCACGCTCACTATCGCCCCCTGGCTGTCCCGCACCAAAACGCCTTCCGCGCCGGCCGATCACGCTCACTCTCGCCCCCTGGCTGTCCCGCACCAAAACACTTTCCGCGCCGGCCGATCACGCTCACTATCGCCACCCCCTGGCTGTCCCGCACCAAAACGCTTTCCGCGCCGGCCGATCACGCTCACTATCGCCCCCTGGCTGTCCCGCACCAAAACGCCTTCCGCGCTGGCCGATCACGCTCACTATCGCCACCCCCTGGCTGTCCCGCACCAAAACGCCTTCCGCGCTGGCCGATCACGCTCACTATCGCCCCCTGGCTGTCCCGCACCAAAACGCTTTCCGCGAAGTCCGATCACGCTCACTATCGCCCGCTGGCTGTCCCGCACCAAAACGCTTTCCGCGCTGGCCGATCACGCTCACTATCGCCCCCTGGCCGTCCCGCACCAAAAGGCCTTCCGCGCTGGCCGATCACGCTCACTATCGCCCCCTGGCTGTCCCGCACCAAAACGCCTTCCGCGCCGGCCGATCACGCTCACTATCGCCCCCTGGCTGCCCCGCACCAAAACGCCTTCCGCGCTGTCCGATCACACTCACTATCGCCCCCTGGCTGTCCCGCACCAAAACGCCTTCCGCGCCGGCCGATCACGCTCACTATCGCCCCCTGGCTGTCCCGCACCAAAACGCCTTCCGCGCCGGCCGATCACGCTCACTATCGCCCCCTTTCTGTCCCGCACCAAAACGCCTTCCGCGCCGGCCGATCACGCTCACTATCGCCCCCTGGCAGTCCCGCACCAAAACGCCTTCCGCGCCGGCCGATCACGCTCACTATCGCCCCCTGGCAGTCCCGCACGAAAACGCCTTCCGCACTGGCCGATCACGCTCACTATCGCCCCCTGGCTGTCCCGCACCAAAACGACTTCCGCGCTGTCCGATCACGCTCGCTATCGCCCCCTGGCTGTCCCGCACCAAAATACCTTCCGCGCTGGCCGATCACGCACACTATCGCCCCCTGGCTGTCCCGCACCAAAACGCTTTCCGCGCTGTCCGATCACGGTCACTATCGCCCCCTGGCTGTCCCGCACCAAATCGCTTTCCGCGCTGGCCGATCACGCGCACTATCGCCCCCTGGCTGCCCCGCACCAAAACGCTTTCCGCGCCGGGCGATCACGCTCACTAACGCCCCCTGGCTGTCCCGCTACAAAACGCTTTCCGCGCCGACCAATCACGCTCACTATCGCCCCCTGGCTGTCCCGCACCAAAACGCCTTCCGCGCCGGCCGATCACACTCACTATCGCCCCCCCCTGGCTGTCCCGCACCAAAACGCCTTCCGCGCTGTCCGATCACGCTCACTATCGCCACTCCCTGGCTGTCCGGCAACAAAACTCCTTCCGCGCTGTCCGATCACGCTCACTATCGCCCCCTGGCTGTCCCGCATCAAAACGCCTTCCGCGCTGGCCGATCACGCTCACTATCGCCCCCTGGCTGTCCCGCACCAAAACGCCTTCCGCGCTGTCCGATCACGCTCACTATCGCCCCCTGGCTGTCCCGCACCAAAACGCCTTCCGCGCTGTCCGATCACGCTCACTATCGCCCCCTGGCTGTCCCGCACCAAATCGCTTTCCGCGCTGGCCGATCACGGTGACTATCGCCCCCTGGCTGTCCCGCACCAAAACGCTTTCCAAGCTGTCCGATCACGCTCACTATCGCCCCCTGGCTGTCCCGCACCAAAACGCCTTACGCGCTGACCGATCACGCTCACTATCGCCCCGTGGCTGTCCCGCACCAAAACGCTTTCCGCGCCGGCCGATCATGCTCACTATCGCCCCCCGGCTGTCCCGCACCAAACCGCTTTCCGCGCTGGCCGATCACGCGCACTATCGCCCCCTGGCTGTCCCGCACCAAAACACTTTCCGCTCTGGCCGATCACGCTCACTATCGCCCCCTGGCTGTCCCGCACCAAAACGCCTTCCGCTCTGGCCGATCACGCTCACTATCGCCCCCTGGCTGTCCCGCACCAAAACGCTTTCCGCGCCGGCCGATCACGCTCACTATCGCCCCCTGGCTGTCCCGCACCAAATCGCCTTCCGCGCTGTCCGATCACGCTCACTATCGCCCCCTGGCTGTCCCGCACCAAAACGCCTTCAGCGCTGTCCGATCACGCTCACTATGGCCCCCTGGCTGTCCCGCACCAAAACGCTTTCCGTGCTGGCCGATCACGCTCACTATCGCCCCCTGGCTGTCCCGCAGCAAAACGCTTTCCGCGCTGTCCGATCACGCTCACTATCGCCCCCTGGCTTTCCCGCACCAAAACGCTTTCCGCGCTGTCCGATCACGCTCACTATCGCCCCCTGGCTGTCCCGCTCCAAAACGCTCACTATCGCCCCCTGGCTATCCCGCACCAAAACACCTTCCGCGCTGGCCGATCACGCTCACTATCGCCCCCTGGCTGTCCCGCACCAAAACGCCTTCCGCGCTGTCCGATCACGGTCACTATCGCCCCCTGGCTGTCCCGCACCAAATTGCTTTCCGCGCTGGCCGATCACGCTAACTATCGCCCCCTGGCTGTCCCGCACCAAAACGCTTTCCGCGCCGGCCGATCACGCTCACTATCGCCCCCTGGCTGTCCCGCACCAAAACGCCTTCCGCGCCGGCCGATCACACTCACTATCGCCCCCCCCTGGCTGTCCCGCACCAAAACGCCTTCCGCGCTGTCCGATCACGCTCACTATCGTCCCCTGGCTGTCCCGCACCAAAACGCCTTCCGCGCTGGCCGATCACGCTCACTATCGCCCCCCCTGGCTGTCCCGCACCAAAACGCCTTCCGCGCCGGCCGATCACGGTCACTATCGCCCCCTGGCTGTCCCGCACCAAATTGCTTTCCGCGCTGGCCGATCACGCTAACTATCGCCCCCTGGCTGTCCCGCACCAAAACGCTTTCCGCGCCGGCCGATCACGCTCACTATCGCCCCCTGGCTGTCCCGCACCAAAACGCCTTCCGCGCCGGTCGATCACACTCACTATCGCCCCCCCCTGGCTGTCCCGCACCAAAACGCCTTCCGCGCTGTCCGATCACGCTCACTATCGCCCCCTGGCTGTCCCGCACCAAAACGCTTTCCGCGCCGGCCGATCACGCTCACTATCGCCCCCTGGCTGTCCCGCACCAAAACGCCTTCCGCTCTGGCCGATCACGCTCACTATCGCCCCCTGGCTGTCCCGCACCAAAACGCCTTCCGCGCTGGCAGATCACGCTCACTATCGCCCCCTGGCTGTCCCGCACCAAAACGCCTTCCGCGCTGTCCGATCATGCTCACTATCGCCCCCTGGCTGACCCGCACCAAAATGCCTTCCGCTCTGGCCGATCACGCTCACTATCGCCCCCTGGCTGTCCCGCACCAAAACGCTTTCCGCGCCGGTCGATCACGCTCACTATCGCCCCGTGGCTGTCCCGCACCAAAACGCCTTCCGCTCTGGCCGATCACGCTCACTATCGCCCCCTGGCTGTCCCGCACCAAAACGCCTTCCGCGCTGGCCGATCACGCTCACTATCGTCCCCTGGCTGTCCCGCACCAAAACGCCTTCCGCGCTGTCCGATCATGCTCACTATCGCCCCCTGGCTGTCCCGCACAAAAACGCCTTCCGCGCTGTCCGATCACTCTCACTATCGCCCCCTGGCTGTCCCGCACCAAAACACCTTCCGCGCTGGCCGATCACGCACACTATCGCCCCCTGGCTGTCCCGCACAAAAACGCCTTCCGCGCTGTCCGATCACGCTCACTATCGCCCCCTGGCTGTCCCGCACCAAAACACCTTCCGCGCTGGCCGATCACGCTCACTATCGCCCCCTGGCTGTCCGGCAACAAAACGCCTTCCGCGCTGTCCGATCACGCTCACTATCGCCCCCTGGCTGTCCCGCACCAAAACACCTTCCGCGCTGGCCGATCACGCTCACTATCGCCCCCTGGCTGTCCGGCAACAAAACGCCTTCCGCGCTGTCCGATCACGCTCACTATCGCCCCCTGGCTGTCCCACACCAAAACGCCTTTTCGCTGGCCGATCACGCTCACTATTGCCCCCTGGCTGTCCCGCAGCAAAACGCTTTCCGCGATGGCCTATCACGCTCACTATCGCCACCCCCTGGCTGTCCCGCACCAAAACGCCTTCCGCGCTGTCCGATCACGCTCACTATCGCCCCCTGGCTGTCCCGCACCAAAACGCCTTCCGCGCCGGCCGATCACGCTCACTATCGCCCCCTGGCTTTCCCGCACCAAAACGCCTTCCGCGCTGTCCGATCACACTCACTATCGCCCCCTGGCTTTCCCGCACCAAATCTCTTTCCGCGCAGGCCGATCACGCTCACTATCGCCCCCTGGCTGTCCCGCACCATAACGCTTTCCGCGCCGGCCGATCACGCTCACTATCGCCCCCTGTCTGTCACGCACCAAAACGCCTTCCGCGCTGGCCGATCACTCTCTCTATCGCCCCCTGGCTGTCCCGCACCAAAACGCCTTCCGCGCTGGCCGATCACGCTCACTATCGCCCCCTGGCTGTCCCGCACCAAAACGCCTTCCGCGCTGGCCGATCACGCTCTCTATCGCCCCCTGGCTGTCCCGCACCAAAACGCCTTCCGCGCTGGCCGATCACGCTCACTATCGCCCCCTGGCTGTCCCGCACCAAAACGCCTTCCGCGCCGGCCGATCACGCTCACTATCGCCCCCTGGCTGTCCCGCTCCAAAACGCCTTCCGCGCTGGCCGATCACGCTCACTATCGCCCCCTGGCTGTCCCGCACCAAAACGCCTTCTGCGCCGGCCGATCACGCTCACTATCGCCCCCTGGCTGTCCCGCACCAAAACGCCTTCCGCGCTGGCCGATCACGCTCACTATCGCCCACTGGCTGTCCCGCATCCAAAACGCCTTCCGCGCTGGCCGATCACGCTCACTATCGCCCCCCTGGCTGTCCCGCACCAAAACGCTTTCCACGCTGTCCGATCACGCTCACTATCGCCCCCTGGCTGTCCCGCACCAAAACGCTTTCCACGCTGTCCGATCACGCTCACTATCGCCCCCTGGCTGTCCCGCACCAAAACGCTTTCCGTGCTGTCCGATCACGCTCACTATCGCCCCTTGGCTGTCCCGCACCAAAACGCCTTCCGCGCTGTCCGATCACGCTCACTATCACCCCCTGGCTGTCCCGCACCAAAACGCCTTCCCCTCCGGCCGATCACGCTCACTATCGCCCCCTGGCTGTCCCGCACCAAAACGCCTTCCGCGCCGGCCGATCATGCTCACTATCGCCCCATGGCTGTCCCGCACCAAAACGCCTTCCGCGCTGGCCGATCACGCTCACTATCGCCCCCTGGCTGTCCCGCACCAAAACGCCTTCGCCTCCGGCCGATCACTCTCACTATCGCCCCATGGCTGTCCCGCACCAAAACGCCTTCCGCGCTGGCCGATCACGCTCACTATCGCCCCCTGGCTGTCCCGCACCAAAACGCCTTCCCCTCCGGCCGATCACTCTCACTATCGCCCCCTGGCTGTTCCGCACCAAAACGCCTTCCGCGCTGGCCGATCACACTCACTATCGCCCCCTGGCTGTCCCGCACCAAAACGCCTTCCGCGCCGGCCGATCACGCTCACTATCGCCCCCTGGCTGTTCCGCACCAAAACGCCTTCCGCGCCGGCCGATCACGCTCAGTATCGCCCCCTGGTTGTCCCGCACCAAAACGCCTTCAGCGCTGGCCGACACGCTCACTATCGCCCCCTGGCTGTCCCGCACCAAAACGCTTTCCGCGCTGGCCGATCACGCTCACTATCGCCCACTGGCTGTCCCGCACCAAAACGGCTTCCGCGCCAGCCGATCACGCTCACTATCGCCCCCTGGCTGTCCCGCACCAAAACGCCTTCTGAGCTGGCTGATGACGCTCACTATCGCCCCCTGGCTTTCCCGCACCAAAACACTTTCCGCGCTGTCCGATCACGCTCACAATCGCCCCCTGGCTGTCCCGCACCCAAACGCTTTCCGCGCCGGCCGATCACGCTCACTATCGCCCCCTGGCTTTCCCGCACCAAAACGCTTTCCGCGCTGGCCGATCACGCTCACTATCGCCCCCTGGCTGTCCCGCACCAAAACGCTTTCCGCGCTGGCCGATCACGCTCACTATCGCCCCCTGGCTGTCCCGCACCATAACGCTTTCCGCGCCAGCCGATCACGCTCACTATCGCCCCCTGGCTGTCCCGCACCAAAACGCCTTCCGCTCTGGCCGATCACGCTCACTATCGCCCCCTGGCTGTCCCGCACCAAAACGCCTTCCGCGCTGTCCGATCACGCTCACTATCGCCCCCTGGCTGTCCCGCACCAAAACGCCTTCAGCGCTGTCCGATCACGCTCACTATCGCCCCCTGGCTGTCCCGCACCAAAACGCCTTCCGCTCTGGCCGATCACGCTCACTATCGCCCCCTGGCTGTCCCGCACCAAAACGCTTTCCGCTCTGGCCGATCACGCTCACTATCGCCCCCTGGCTGTCCCGCACCAAAACGCCTTCCGCTCTGGCCGATCACGCTCACTATCGCCCCCTGGCTGTCCCGCACCAAAACGCTTTCCGCGCCGGCCGATCACGCTCACTATCGCCCCCTGGCTGTCCCGCACCAAAACGCCTTCCGCGCTGTCCGATCACGCTCACTATCGCCCCCTGGCTGTCCCGCACCAAAACGCCTTCAGCGCTGTCCGATCACGCTCACTATCGCCCCCTGGCTGTCCCGCACCAAAACGCTTTCCGTGCTGGCCGATCACGCTCACTATCGCCCCCTGGCTGTCCCGCAGCAAAACGCTTTCCGCGCTGTCCGATCACGCTCACTATCGCCCCCTGGCTTTCCCGCACCAAAACGCTTTCCGCGCTGTCCGATCACGCTCACTATCGCCCCCTGGCTGTCCCGCTCCAAAACGCTCACTATCGCCCCCTGGCTATCCCGCACCAAAACACCTTCCGCGCTGGCCGATCACGCTCACTATCGCCCCCTGGCTGTCCCGCACCAAAACGCCTTCCGCGCTGTCCGATCACGGTCACTATCGCCCCCTGGCTGTCCCGCACCAAATTGCTTTCCGCGCTGGCCGATCACGCTCACTATCGCCCCCTGGCTGTCCCGCACCAAAACGCTTTCCGCGCCGGCCGATCACGCTCACTATCGCCCCCTGGCTGTCCCGCACCAAAACGCCTTCCGCGCCGGCCGATCACACTCACTATCGCCCCCCCCTGGCTGTCCCGCACCAAAACGCCTTCCGCGCTGTCCGATCACGCTCACTATCGCCCCCTGGCTGTCCCGCAGCAAAACGCCTTCCGCGCCGTCCGATCACGCTCAGTATCGCCCCCTGGCTGTCCCGCACCAAAACGCCTTCCGCGCCGGCCGATCACGGTCACTATCGCCCCCTGGTTGTCCCGCACCAAAACGCCTTCAGCGCTGTCCGATCACGCTCACTATCGCCCCCTGGCTGTCCCGCACCAAAACGCTTTCCGCGCTGGCCGATCACGCTCACTATCGCCCCCTGGCTGTCCCGCACCAAAGCGCCTTCCGCACTCGCCGATCACGCTCACTATCGCCCCCTGGCTGTCCCGCACCAAAACGCCTTCCGAGCTGGCTGATCACGCTCACTATCGCCCCCTGGCTTTCCCGCACCAAAACGCTTTCCGCGCTGTCCGATCACGCTCACAATCGCCCCCTGGCTGTCCCGCACCAAAACGCCTTCCGCGCTGTCCGATCACGCTCACTATCGCCCCCTGGCTGTCCCGCACCAAAACGCTTTCCGCGCCGGCCGATCACGCTCACTATCGCCCCCTGGCTTTCCCGCACCAAAACGCTTTCCGCGCTGGCCGATCACGCTCACTATCGCCCCCTGGCTGTCCCGCACCAAAACGCTTTCCGCGCCGGCCGATCACGCTCACTATCGCCCCCTGGCTGTCCCGCACCATAACGCTTTCCGCGCCAGCCGATCACGCTCACTATCGCCCCCTGGCTGTCCCGCACCAAAACGCCATCCGCGCTGGCCGATCACGCGCACTATCGCCCCCCTGGCTGTCCCGCACCAAAACGCTTTCCGCGCCGGCCGATCAAGCTCACTATCGCCCCCTGGCTGTCCCGCACCAAAACGCCTTCCGCGCCGGCCGATCACGCGCACTATCGCCCCCCTGGCTGTCCCGCACCAAAACGCCTTCCGCGCTGGCCGATCAAGCTCACTATCGCCCCCTGGCTGTCCCGCACCAAAACGCCTTCCGCTCTGGCCGATCACGCTCACTATCGCCCCCTGGCTGTCCCGCACCAAAACGCCTTCCGCGCTGGCCGATCACGCTCACTATCGTCCCCTGGCTGTCCCGCACCAAAACGCCTTCCGCGCTGTCCGATCATGCTCACTATCGCCCCCTGGCTGTCCCGCACAAAAACGCCTTCCGCGCTGTCCGATCACGCTCACTATCGCCCCCTGGCTGTCCCGCACCAAAACACCTTCCGCGCTGGCCGATCACGCACACTATCGCCCCCTGGCTGTCCCGCACCAAAATGCCTTCCGCGCTGGCCGATCACGCTCACTATCGCCCCCTGGCTGTCCCGCACCAAAACACCTTCCGCGCTGGCCGATCACGCTCACTATCGCCCCCTGGCTGTCCGGCAACAAAACGTCTTCCGCGCTGTACGATCACGCTCACTATCGCCCCCTGGCTGTCCCGCACCAAAACGCCTTCCGCACTGGCCGATCACGCTCACTATTGCCCCCTGGCTGTCCCGCAGCAAAACGCTTTCCGCGCTGGCAGATCACTCTCACTATCGCCCCCTGGCTGTCCCGCACCAAAACGCCTTCCGCACTGGCCGATCACGCTCACTATTGCCCCCTGGCTGTCCCGCAGCAAAACGCTTTCCGCACTGGCCGATCACGCTCACTATCGCCACCCCCTGGCTGTCCCGCACCAAAACGCCTTCCGCGCCGCCCGATCACGCTCACTATCGCCCCCTGGCTGTCCCGCACCAAAACGCCTTTTCACTGGCCGATCACGCTCACTATTGCCCCCTGGCTGTCCCGCAGCAAAACGCTTTCCGCGCTGGCCTATCACGCTGACTATCGCCACCCCCTGGCTGTCCCGCACCAAAAGGCCTTCCGCGCTGTCCGATCACGCTCACTATCGCCCCCTGGCTGTCCCGCACCAAAACGCCTTCCGCACTGGCCGATCACGCTCACTATTGCCCCCTGGCTGTCCCGCACCAAAACGCCTTCCGCGCCGGCCGATCACGCTCACTATCGCCAACCCCTGGCTGTCCCGCACCATAACGCTTTCCGCGCCAGCCGATCACGCTCACTATCGCCCCCTGGCTGTCCCGCACCAAAACGCCATCCGCGCTGGCCGATCACGCGCACTATCGCCCCCCTGGCTGTCCCGCACCAAAACGCTTTCCGCGCCGGCCGATCAAGCTCACTATCGCCCCCTGGCTGTCCCGCACCAAAACGCCTTCCGCGCCGGCCGATCACGCGCACTATCGCCCCCCTGGCTGTCCCGCACCAAAACGCCTTCCGCGCTGGCCGATCAAGCTCACTATCGCCCCCTGGCTGTCCCGCACCAAAACGCCTTCCGCTCTGGCCGATCACGCTCACTATCGCCCCCTGGCTGTCCCGCACCAAAACGCCTTCCGCGCTGGCCGATCACGCTCACTATCGTCCCCTGGCTGTCCCGCACCAAAACGCCTTCCGCGCTGTCCGATCATGCTCACTATCGCCCCCTGGCTGTCCCGCACAAAAACGCCTTCCGCGCTGTCCGATCACGCTCACTATCGCCCCCTGGCTGTCCCGCACCAAAACACCTTCCGCGCTGGCCGATCACGCACACTATCGCCCCCTGGCTGTCCCGCACCAAAATGCCTTCCGCGCTGGCCGATCACGCTCACTATCGCCCCCTGGCTGTCCCGCACCAAAACACCTTCCGCGCTGGCCGATCACGCTCACTATCGCCCCCTGGCTGTCCGGCAACAAAACGTCTTCCGCGCTGTACGATCACGCTCACTATCGCCCCCTGGCTGTCCCGCACCAAAACGCCTTCCGCACTGGCCGATCACGCTCACTATTGCCCCCTGGCTGTCCCGCAGCAAAACGCTTTCCGCGCTGGCAGATCACTCTCACTATCGCCCCCTGGCTGTCCCGCACCAAAACGCCTTCCGCACTGGCCGATCACGCTCACTATTGCCCCCTGGCTGTCCCGCAGCAAAACGCTTTCCGCACTGGCCGATCACGCTCACTATCGCCACCCCCTGGCTGTCCCGCACCAAAACGCCTTCCGCGCCGCCCGATCACGCTCACTATCGCCCCCTGGCTGTCCCGCACCAAAACGCCTTTTCACTGGCCGATCACGCTCACTATTGCCCCCTGGCTGTCCCGCAGCAAAACGCTTTCCGCGCTGGCCTATCACGCTGACTATCGCCACCCCCTGGCTGTCCCGCACCAAAAGGCCTTCCGCGCTGTCCGATCACGCTCACTATCGCCCCCTGGCTGTCCCGCACCAAAACGCCTTCCGCACTGGCCGATCACGCTCACTATTGCCCCCTGGCTGTCCCGCACCAAAACGCCTTCCGCGCCGGCCGATCACGCTCACTATCGCCAACCCCTGGCTGTCCCGCACCAAAACGCCTTCCGCGCCGCCCGATCACGCTCACTATTGCCCCCTGGCTGTCCCGCACCAAAACGCCTTTTCGCTGGCCGATCACGCTCACTATCGCCAACCCCTGGCTGTCCCGCACCAAAACGCCTTCCGCGCCGCCCGATCACGCTCAATATCGCCCCCTGGCTGTCCCGCACCAAAACGCCTTTTCGCTGGCCGATCACGCTCACTATTGCCCCCTGGCTGTCCCGCACCAAAACGCTTTCCACGCTGGCCTATCACGCTCACTATCACCACCCCCTGGCTGTCCCGCACCAAAACGCCTTCCGCGCCGCCCGATCACGCTCACTATCGCCCCCTGGCTGTCCCGCACCAAAACGCCTTCCGCGCTGGCTGATCACGCTCACTATCGCCCCCTGGCTTTCCCGCACCAAAACGCCTTCCGCGCCGGCCGATCACGCTCACTATCGCCCCCTGGCTTTCCCGCACCAAAACGCCTTCCGCGCTGTCCGATCACACTCAGTATCGCCCCCTGGCTTTCCCGCACCAAATCTCCATCCGCGCAGGCCGATCACGCTCACTATCGCCCCCTGGCTGTCCCGCACCATAACGCTTTCCGCGCCGGCCGATCACGCTCACTATCGCCCCCTGTCTGTCACGCACCAAAACGCCTTCCGCGCTGGCCGATCACGCTCTCTATCGCCCCCTGGCTGTCCCGCACCAAAACGCTTTCTGCGCCGGCCGATCACGCTCACTATCGCCCCCTGGCTGTCCCGCACCAAAACGCCTTCCGCGCTGGCCGATCACGCGCACTATCGCCCCCCTGGCTGTCCCGCACCAAAACGCTTTCCGCGCTGTCCGATCACGCTCACTATCGCCCCTTGGCTGTCCCGCACCAAAACGCCTTCCGCGCTGTCCGATCACGCTCACTATCACCCCCTGGCTGTCCCGCACCAAAACGCCTTCCCCTCCGGCCGATCACGCTCACTATCGCCCCCTGGCTGTCCCGCACCAAAACGCCTTCCGCGCCGGCCGATCATGCTCACTATCGCCCCATGGCTGTCCCGCACCAAAACGCCTTCCGCGCTGGCCGATCACGCTCACTATCGCCCCCTGGCTGTCCCGCACCAAAACGCCTTCCCCTCCGGCCGATCACTCTCACTATCGCCCCATGGCTGTCCCGCACCAAAACGCCTTCCGCGCTGGCCGATCACGCTCACTATCGCCCCCTGGCTGTCCCGCACCAAAACGCCTTCCCCTCCGGCCGATCACTCTCACTATCGCCCCATGGCTGTTCCGCACCAAAACGCCTTCCGCGCCGGCCGATCACGCTCACTATCGCCCCCTGGCTGTCCCGCACCAAAACGCCTTCTGCTCTGGCCGATCACGCTCACTATCGCCCCCTGGCTGTCCCGCACCAAAACGCCTTCCGCGCTGGCCGATCACACTCACTATCGCCCCCTGGCTGTCCCGCACCAAAACGCCTTCCGCTCTGGCCGATCACGCTCACTATCGCCCCCTGGCTGTCCCGCACCAAAACGCCATCCGCGCTGGCCGATCACGCTCACTATCGCCCCCTGGCTGTCCCGCACCAAAACGCCTTCCGCGCTGTCCGATCATGCTCACTATCGCCCCCTGGCTGACCCGCACCAAAACGCCTTCCGCTCTGGCCGATCACGCTCACTATCGCCCCCTGGCTGTCCCGCACCAAAACGCTTTCCGCGCCGGTCGATCACGCTCACTATCGCCCCGTGGCTGTCCCGCACCAAAACGCCTTCCGCTCTGGCCGATCACGCTCACTATCGCCCCCTGGCTGTCCCGCACCAAAACGCCTTCCGCGCTGGCCGATCACGCTCACTATCGTCCCCTGGCTGTCCCGCACCAAAACGCCTTCCGCGCTGTCCGATCATGCTCACTATCGCCACCCCCTGGCTGTCCCGCACAAAAACGCCTTCCGCGCTGTCCGATCACGCTCACTATCGCCCCCTGGCTGTCCCGCACCAAAACACCTTCCGCGCTGGCCGATCACGCACACTATCGCCCCCTGGCTGTCCCGCACAAAAACGCCTTCCGCGCTGTCCGATCACGCTCACTATCGCCCCCTGGCTGTCCCGCACCAAAACACCTTCCGCGCTGGCCGATCACGCTCACTATCGCCCCCTGGCTGTCCGGCAACAAAACGCTTTCCGCGCTGGCAGATCACGCTCACTATTGCCCCCTGGCTGTCCCGCAGCAAAACGCTTTCCGCGCTGGCAGATCACGCTCACTATCGCCACCCCCTGGCTGTCCCGCACCAAAACGCCTTCCGCGCCGCCCGATCACGCTCACTATCGCCCCCTGGCTGTCCCGCACCAAAACGCCTTTTCGCTGGCCGATCACGCTCACTATTGCCCCCTGGCTGTCCCGCAGCAAAACGCTTTCCGCGCTGGCCTATCACGCTCACTATCGCCACCCCCTGGCTGTCCCGCACCAAAACGCCTTCCGCGCTGTCCGATCACGCTCACTATCGCCCCCTGGCTGTCCCGCACCAAAACGCCTTCCGCACTGGCCGATCACGCTCACTATTGCCCCCTGGCTGTCCCGCAGCAAAACGCTTTCCGCGCTGTCCGATCACGCTCACTATCGCCACCCCCTGGCTGTCCCGCACCAAAACGCCTTCCGCGCCGCCCGATCACGCTCACTATCGCCCCCTGGCTGTCCCGCACCAAAACGCCTTTTCGCTGGCCGATCACGCTCACTATCGCCAACCCCTGGCTGTCCCGCACCAAAACGCCTTCCGCGCCGCCCGATCACGCTCAATATCGCCCCCTGGCTGTCCCGCACCAAAACGCCTTTTCGCTGGCCGATCACGCTCACTATTGCCCCCTGGCTGTCCCGCACCAAAACGCTTTCCACGCTGGCCTATCACGCTCACTATCGCCCCCTGGCTGTCCCGCACCAAAACGCTTTCCGCGCCGGCCGATCACGCTCACTATCACCACCCCCTGGCTGTCCCGCACCAAAACGCCTTCCGCGCCGCCCGATCACGCTCACTATCGCCCCCTGGCTGTCCCGCACCAAAACGCCTTCCGCGCTGGCTGATCACGCTCACTATCGCCCCCTGGCTTTCCCGCACCAAAACGCCTTCCGCGCCGGCCGATCACGCTCACTATCGCCCCCTGGCTTTCCCGCACCAAAACGCCTTCCGCGCTGTCCGATCACACTCAGTATCGCCCCCTGGCTTTCCCGCACCAAATCTCTTTCCGCGCAGGCCGATCACGCTCACTATCGCCCCCTGGCTGTCCCGCACCATAACGCTTTCCGCGCCGGCCGATCACGCTCACTATCGCCCCCTGTCTGTCCCGCACCAAAACGCCTTCCGCGCTGGCCGATCACGCTCTCTATCGCCCCCTGGCTGTCCCGCACCAAAACGCTTTCTGCGCCGGCCGATCACGCTCACTATCGCCCCCTGGCTGTCCCGCACCAAAACGCCTTCCGCGCTGGCCGATCACGCGCACTATCGCCCCCCTGGCTGTCCCGCACCAAAACGCTTTCCGCGCTGTCCGATCACGCTCACTATCGCCCCTTGGCTGTCCCGCTCCAAAACGCCTTCCGCGCTGTCCGATCACGCTCACTATCGCCCCCTGGCTGTCCCGCACCAAAACGCCTTCCCCTCCGGCCGATCACGCTCACTATCGCCCCCTGGCTGTCCCGCACCAAAACGCCTTCCGCGCCGGCCGATCATGCTCACTATCGCCCCATGGCTGTCCCGCACCAAAACGCCTTCCGCGCTGGCCGATCACGCTCACTATCGCCCCCTGGCTGTCCCGCACCAAAACGCCTTCCCCTCCGGCCGATCACTCTCACTATCGCCCCATGGCTGTCCCGCACCAAAACGCCTTCCGCGCTGGCCGATCACGCTCACTATCGCCCCCTGGCTGTCCCGCACCAAAACGCCTTCCCCTCCGGCCGATCACTCTCACTATCGCCCCCTGGCTGTTCCGCACCAAAACGCCTTCCGCGCCGGCCGATCATGCTCACTATCGCCCCCTGGCTGTTCCGCACCAAAACGCCTTCCGCGCCGGCCGATCACGCTCACTATCGCCCCCTGGCTGTCCCGCACCAAAACGCCTTCCGCGCCGGCCGATCACACTCACTATCGCCCCCTGGCTGTCCCGCACCAAAACGCCTTCCGCGCCGGCCGATCACGCTCACTATCGCCCCCTGGCTGTCACGCACCAAAACGCCTTCCCCTCCGGCCGATCACGCTCACTATCGCCCCCTGGCTGTCCCGCACCAAAACGCCTTCAGCGCCGGCCGATCATGCTCACTATCGCCCCATGGCTGTCCCGCACCAAAACGCCTTCCGCGCTGGCCGATCACGCTCACTATCGCCCCCTGGCTGTCCCGCACCAAAACGCCTTCCCCTCCGGCCGATCACTCTCACTATCGCCCCATGGCTGTCCCGCACCAAAACGCCTTCCGCGCTGGCCGATCACGCTCACTATCGCCCCCTGGCTGTCCCGCACCAAAACGCCTTCCCCTCCGGCCGATCACTCTCACTATCGCCCCCTGGCTGTTCCGCACCAAAACGCCTTCCGCGCCGGCCGATCACGCTCACTATCGCCCCCTGGCTGTTCCGCACCAAAACGCCTTCCGCGCCGGCCGATCACGCTCACTATCGCCCCCTGGCTGTCCCGCACCAAAACGCCTTCCGCGCCGGCCGATCACACTCACTATCGCCCCCTGGCTGTCCCGCACCAAAACGCCTTCCGCGCCGGCCGATCACGCTCACTATCGCCCCCTGGCTGTTCCGCACCAAAACGCCTTCCGCGCCGGCCGATCACGCTCACTATCGCCCCCTGGCTGTCCCGCACCAAAACGCCTTCCGCGCCGGCCGATCACGCTCACTATCGCCCCCTGGCTGTCCCGCACCAAAACGCCTTCCGCGCTGTCCGATCATGCTCACTATCGCCCCCTGGCTGTCCCGCCCCAAAACGCCTTCCGCGCTGTCCGATCACTCTCACTATCGCCCCCTGGCTGTTCCGCACCAAAACGCCTTCCCCTCCGGCCGATCACGCACACTATCGCCCCCTGGCTGTTCCGCACCAAAACGCCTTCCGCGCTGGCCGATCATGCTCACTATCGCCCCCTGGCTGTTCCGCACCAAAACGCCTTCCGCGCTGTCCGATCACGCTCACTATCGCCCCCTGGCTGTTCCGCACCAAAACGCCTTCCGCGCTGGCCGATCATGCTCACTATCGCCCCCTGGCTGTTCCGCACCAAAACGCCTTCCGCGCTGTCCGATCACGCTCACTATCGCCACCCCCTGGCTGTCCCGTAGCAAAAACGCCTCCCGCGCCGGCCGATCACGCTCACTATCGCCCCCTGGCTGTCCCGCACCAAAACGCCTTCCGCCCTGGCCGATCACACTCACTACCGCCCCCTGGCTGTCCCGCACCAAAACACCTTCCGCGCTGTCCGATCACGCTCACTATCGCCCCCTGGCTGTCCCGCATCAAAACACCTTCCGCGCCGGCCGATCACGCTCACTATCGCCCCCTGGCTATCCCGCACCAAAACGCCTTCGGCGTCGGCCGATCACGCTCACTATCGCCCCCTGGCTGTCCCGCACTAAGACGCCTTCCGCGCCGGCCGATCACGCTCACTATCGCCCCCTGGCTGTTCCGCACCAAAACGCTTTCCGCGCTGGCCGATCACGCGCACTATCGCCCCCTGGCTGTCCCGCAGCAAAAACGCCTCCCGCGCCGGCCGATCACGCTCACTATCGCCCCCTGGCTGTCCCGCACCAAGACGCCTTCCGCGCTGTCCGATCACGCTCACTATCGCCCCCTGGCTGTCCCGCACCAAAACGCTTTCCACGCTGTCCGGTCACGCTCACTATCGCCCCCTGGCTGTCCCGCACCAAAACGCTTTCCGCGCTGGCCGATCACGCTTACTATCGCCCCCTGGCTGTCCCGCACCAAAACGCTTTCCGCGCTGGCCGATCACGCTCACTATCGCCCCCTGGCTGTCCCGCACCAAAACGCTTTCCACGCTGTCCGGTCACGCTCACTATCGCCCCCTGGCTGTCCCACACCAAAACGCTTTCCACGCTGTCCGGTCACGCTCACTATCGCCCCCTGGCTGCCCCGCACCAAGATGCCTTCCGCGCCGGCCGATCACGCGCACTATCGCCCCCTGGTGTCCTGCACCAAGACGCCTTCCGCGCCGGCCGATCACGCTCACTATCGCCCCCTGGCTGTCCCGCACCAAGACGCCTTCCGCGCTGTCCGATCACGCTCACTATCGCCCCCTGGCTGTCCCGCACCAAAACGCTTTCCACGCTGTCCGGTCACGCTCACTATCGCCCCCTGGCTGTCCCGCACCAAAACGCTTTCCGCGCTGGCCGATCACGCTCACTATCGCCCCCTGGCTGTCCCGCACCAAAACGCTTTCCGCGCTGGCCGATCACGCTCACTATCGCCCCCTGGCTGTCCCGCACCAAAACGCTTTCCACGCTTTCCGGTCACGCTCACTATCGCCCCCTGGCTGCCCCGCACCAAGATGCCTTCCGCGCCGGCCGATCACGCGCACTATCGCCCCCTGGTGTCCTGCACCAAGACGCCTTCCGCGCCGGCCGATCACGCTCACTATCGCCCCCTGGCTGTCCCGCACCAAGACGCCTTCCGCGCTGTCCGATCACGCTCACTATCGCCCCCTGGCTGTCCCGCACCAAAACGCTTTCCGCGCTGGCCGATCACGCGCACTATCGCCCCCTGGCTGTCCCGCAGCAAAAACGCCTCCCGCGCCGGCCGATCACGCTCACTATCGCCCCCTGGCTGTCCCGCACCAAGACGCCTTCCGCGCTGTCCGATCACGCTCACTATCGCCCCCTGGCTGTCCCGCACCAAAACGCTTTCCACGCTGTCCGGTCACGCTCACTATCGCCCCCTGGCTGTCCCGCACCAAAACGCTTTCCGCGCTGGCCGATCACGCTCACTATCGCCCCCTGGCTGTCCCGCACCAAAACGCTTTCCGCGCTGGCCGATCACGCTCACTATCGCCCCCTGGCTGTCCCGCACCAAAACGCTTTCCACGCTGTCCGGTCACGCTCACTATCGCCCCCTGGCTGTCCCACACCAAAACGCTTTCCACGCTGTCCGGTCACGCTCACTATCGCCCCCTGGCTGCCCCGCACCAAGATGCCTTCCGCGCCGGCCGATCACGCGCACTATCGCCCCCTGGTGTCCTGCACCAAGACGCCTTCCGCGCCGGCCGATCACGCTCACTATCGCCCCCTGGCTGTCCCGCACCAAGACGCCTTCCGCGCTGTCCGATCACGCTCACTATCGCCCCCTGGCTGTCCCGCACCAAAACGCTTTCCACGCTGTCCGGTCACGCTCACTATCGCCCCCTGGCTGTCCCGCACCAAAACGCTTTCCGCGCTGGCCGATCACGCTCACTATCGCCCCCTGGCTGTCCCGCACCAAAACGCTTTCCGCGCTGGCCGATCACGCTCACTATCGCCCCCTGGCTGTCCCGCACCAAAACGCTTTCCACGCTTTCCGGTCACGCTCACTATCGCCCCCTGGCTGTCCCGCACCAAAACGCTTTCCACGCTGTCCGGTCACGCTCACTATCGCCCCCTGGCTGCCCCGTACCAAGATGCCTTCCGCGCCGGCCGATCACGCGCACTATCGCCCCCTGGTGTCCCGCACCAAGACGCCTTCCGCGCCGGCCGATCACGCTCACTATCGCCCCCTGGCTGTCCCGCACCAAAACGCTTTCCACGCTGTCCGATCACGCTCACTATCGCGCCCTGGCTGTCCCGCACCAAAACGCTTTCCACGCTGTCCGATGACGCTCACTATCGCCCCCTGGCTGTCCCGCACGAAAACGCTGTCCGCGCCGGCCAATCACGCTCACTATCGCCCCCTGGCTGTCCCGCACCTAAACGCCTTCCGCGCTGTCCGATCACGCTCACTATCGCCACCCCCTGGCTGTCCCGTAGCAAAAACGCCTCCCGCGCCGGCCGATCACGCTCACTATCGCCCCCTGGCTGTCCCGCACCAAAACGCCTTCTGCGCTGGCCGATTACGCTCACTATCGCCCCCTGGCTGTCCCGCACCAAAACACTTCCGCGCTGTCCGATCACGCTCACTATCGCCCCCTGGCTGTCCCGCACTAAAACACCTTCCGCGCCGGCCGATCACGCTCACTATCGCCCCCTGGCTGTCCCGCACCAAAACGCCTTCCGCGTCGGCCGATCACGCTCACTATCGCCCCCTGGCTGTCCCGCACCAAGACGCCTTCCGCGCCGGCCGATCACGCTCACTATCGCCCCCTGGCTGTTCCGCACCAAAACGCTTTCCGCGCTGGCCGATCACGCGCACTATCGCCCCCTGGCTGTCCCACAGCAAAAACGCCTCCCGCGCCGGCCGATCACGCTCACTATCGCCCCCTGGCTGTCCCGCACCAAGACGCCTTCCGCGCTGTCCGATCACGCTCACTATCGCCCCCTGGCTGTCCCGCACCAATACGCTTTCCACGCTGTCCGGCCACGCTCACTATCGCCCCCTGGCTGTCCCGCACCAAAACACCTTCCGCGCTGGCCGATCTCGCTCACTATCGCCCCCTGGCTGTCCCGCACGAAAACGCTTTCCACGCTGTCCGATGACACTCACTATCGCCCCCTGGCTGTCCCGCACGAAAACGCTTTCCGCGCCGGCCAATCACGCTCACTATCGCCCCCTGGCTGTCCCGCACCAAAACGCTTTCCGCGCCGGCCGATCACGCTCACTATCGCCCCCTGGCTGTCCCGCACCAAAACGCTTTCCACGCTGTCCGGTCACGCTCACTATCGCCCCCTGGCTGCCCCGCACCAAGATGCCTTCCGCGCCGGCCGATCACGCGCACTATCGCCCCCTGGTGTCCCGCACCAAGACGCCTTCCGCGCCGGCCGATCACGCTCACTATCGCCCCCTGGCTGTCCCGCACCAAAACGCTTTCCACGCTGTCCGATCACGCTCACTATCGCGCGCTGGCTGTCCCGCACCAAAACGCCTTCCGCGCCGCCCGATCACGCTCACTATCGCCGCCTGGCTGTCCCGCACCAAAACGCCTTCCGCGCTGTCCGATCACGCTCACTATCGCTCCCTGGCTGTCCCGCACCAAAACGCTTTCCACGCTGTCCGATGACACTCACTATCGCCCCCTGGCTGTCCCGCACGAAAACGCTTTCCGCGCCGGCCAATCACGCTCACTATCGCCCCCTGGCTGTCCCGCACCAAAACGCTTTCCGCGCCGGCCGATCACGCTCACTATCGCCCCCTGGCTGTCCCGCACCAAAACGCTTTCCGCGCCGGCCGATCACGCTCACTATCGCCCCCTGGCTGTCCCGCACCAAGACGCCTTCCGCGCCGGCCGATCACGCTCACTATCGCCCCCTGGCTGTCCTGCACCAAAACGCTTTCCACGCTGTCCGATCACGCTCACTATCGCCCCCTGGCTGTCCCGCACCAAAACGCTTTCCACGCTGTCCGAGCACGCTCACTATCGCCCCCTGGCTGTCCCGCACCAAAACGCTTTCCGCGCCGGCCAATCACGCTCACTATCGCCCCCTGGCTGTCCCGCACCAAAACGCCTTCCGCGCCGGCCGATCACGCTCACTATCGCCTCCTGGCTGTCCCGCACCAAAACGCTTTCCGCGCCGGCCGATCACGCTCACTATCGCCCCCTGGCTGTCCCGCACCAAAGCGCCTTCCGCGCCGGCCGATCACGCTCACTATCGCCCCCTGGCTGTCCCGCACCATAACGCCTTCCGCGCCGGCCGATCACGCTCACTATCGCCCCCTGGCTGTCCCGCACCAAAACGCCTTCCGCGCTGGCTGATCACGCTCACTATCGCCCCCTGGCTTTCCCGCACCAAAACGCCTTCCGCGCCGGCCGATCACACTCACTATCGCCCCCTGGCTTTCCCGCACCAAAACGCCTTCCGCGCTGTCCGATCACACTCACTATCGCCCCCTGGCTTTCCCGCACCAAATCTCTTTCCGCGCAGGCCGATCACGCTCACTATCGCCCCCTGGCTGTCCCGCACCATAACGCTTTCCGCGCCGGCCGATCACGCTCACTATCGCCCCCTGTCTGTCACGCACCAAAACGCCTTCCGCGCTGGCCGATCACGCTCTCTATCGCCCCCTGGCTGTCCCGCACCAAAACGCTTTCTGCGCCGGCCGATCACGCTCACTATTGCCCCCTGGCTGTCCCGCACCAAAACGCCTTCCGCGCTGGCCGATCACGCTCACTATCGCCCCTTGGCTGTCCCGCACCAAAACGCCTTCCGCGCTGGCTGATCACGCTCACTATCGCCCCCTGGCTGTCCCGCACCAAAACGCCTTCCCCTCCGGCCGATCACGCTCACTATCGCCCCCTGGCTGTCCCGCACCAAAACGCCTTCCGCGCCGGCCGATCATGCTCACTATCGCCCCATGGCTGTCCCGCACCAAAACGCCTTCCGCGCTGGCCGATCACGCTCACTATCGCCCCCTGGCTGTCCCGCACCAAAACGCCTTCCCCTCCGGCCGATCACGCTCACTATCGCCCCCTGGCTGTCCCGCACCAAAACGCCTTCCGCGCCGGCCGATCATGCTCACTATCGCCCCAAGGCTGTCCCGCACCAAAACGCCTTCCGCGCTGGCCGATCACGCTCACTATCGCCCCCTGGCTGTCCCGCACCAAAACGCCTTCCCCTCCGGCCGATCACTCTCACTATCGCCCCCTGGCTGTCCCGCACCAAAACGCCTTCCGCGCTGGCCGATCATGCTCACTATCGCCCCCTGGCTGTTCCGCACCAAAACGCCTTCCGCGCCGGCCGATCACGCTCACTATCGCCCCCTGGCTGTCCCGCACCAAAACGCCTTCCGCGCCGGCCGATCACGCTCACTATCGCCCCCTGGCTGTCCCGCACCAAAACGCCTTCCGCGCTGTCCGATCACGCTCACTATCGCCCCCTGGCTGTCCCGCCCCAAAACGCCTTCCGCGCTGTCCGATCACTCTCACTATCGCCCCCTGGCTGTTCCGCACCAAAACGCCTTCCGCGCTGGCCGATCACGCACACTATCGCCCCCTGGCTGTTCCACACCAAAACGCCTTCCCCGCCGGCCGATCACGCACACTATCGCCCCCTGGCTGTTCCGCACCAAAACGCCTTCCGCGCTGGCCGATTACGCTCACTATCGCCCCCTGGCTGTCCCGCACCAAAACGCCTTCCGCGCTGGCTGATCACGCACACTATCGCCACCTGGCTGTCCCGCACCAAAACGCTTTCCACGCTGTCCGAGCACGCTCACTATCGCCCCCTGGCTGTTCCGCACCAAAACGCCTTCCGCGCTGGCCGATCACGCACCCTATCGCCCCCTGGCTGTCCCGCACCAAAACGCTTTCCACGCTGTCCGGTCACGCTCACTATCGCCCCCTGGCTGCCCCGCACCAAGATGCCTTCCGCGCCGGCCGATCACGCGCACTATCGCCCCCTGGTGTCCCGCACCAAGACGCCTTCCGCGCCGGCCGATCACGCTCACTATCGCCCCCTGGCTGTCCCGCACCAAAACGCTTTCCATGCTGTCCGATCACGCTCACTATCGCGCCCTGGCTGTCCCGCACGAAAACGCTTTCCGCGCCGGCCGATCACGCTCACTATCGCCCCCTGGCTGTCCCGCACCAAAACGCCTTCCGCGCTGGCCGATCACGCTCACTATCGCCCCCTGGCTGTCCCGCACCAAAACGCTTTCCACGCTGTCCGATGACGCTCACTATCGCCCCCTGGCTGTCCCGCACGAAAACGCTTTCCGCGCCGGCCGATCACGCTCACTATCGCCCCCTGGCTGTCCCGCACCAAAACGCTTTCCATGCTGTCCGATCACGCTCACTATCGCCCCCTGGCTGTCCCGCACGAAAACGCTTTCCGCGCCGGCCGATCACGCTCACTATCGCCCCCTGGCTGTCCCGCACCAAAACGCTTTCCACGCTGTCCGATGACGCTCACTATCGCCCCCTGGCTGTCCCGCACGAAAACGCTTTCCGCGCCGGCCGATCACGCTCACTATCGCCCCCTGGCTGTCCTGCACCAAAACGCTTTCCGCGCCGGCCGATCACGCTCACTATCGCCCCCTGGCTGTCCCGCACCAAGACGCCTTCCGCGCCGGCCGATCACGCTCACTATCGCCCCCTGGCTGTCCCGCACCAAGACGCCTTCCGCGCCGGCCGATCACGCTCACTATCACCCCCTGGCTGTCCCGCACCAAGACGCCTTCCGCGCCGGCCGATCACGCTCACTATCGCCCCCTGGCTGTCCTGCACCAAAACGCTTTCCACGCTGTCCGATCACGCTCACTATCGCCCCCTGGCTGTCCCGCACCAAAACGCTTTCCACGCTGTCCGATCACGCTCACTATCGCCCCCTGGCTGTCCCGCACCAAAACGCTTTCCGCGCCGGCCAATCACGCTCACTATCGCCCCCTGGCTGTCCCGCACCAAAACGCCTTCCGCGCCGGCCGATCACGCTCACTATCGCCTCCTGGCTGTCCCGCACCAAAACGCTTTCCGCGCCGGCCGATCACGCTCACTATCGCCCCCTGGCTGTCCCGCACCAAAACGCCTTCCGCGCCGGCCGATCACGCTCACTATCGCCCCCTGGCTGTCCCTCACCAAAACGCCTTCCGCGCCGGCCGATCACGCTCACTATCGCCCCCTGGCTGTCCTGCACCAAAACGCCTTCCGCGCCGGCCGATCACGCTCACTATCGCCCCCTGGCTGTCCCGCACCAAAACGCCTTCCGCGCTGGCCGATCACGCTCACTATCGCCACCCCCTGGCTGTCCCGCACCAAAACGCCTTCCGCGCTGGCCGATCACGCTCACTATCGCCACCCCCTGGCTGTCCCGCAGCAAAACGCTTTCCGCGCTGGCCGATCACGCTCACTATCGCCCCCTGGCTGTCTCGCAGCAAAACGCTTTCCGCGCCGGCCGATCACGCTCACTATCGCCCCCTGGCTGTCCCGCACCAAAACGCCTTCCGCGCTGGCCGATCACGCTCACTATCGCCACCCCCTGGCTGTCCCGCAGCAAAACGCTTTCCGCGCTGGCCGATCACGCTCACTATCGCCCCCTGGCTGTCCCGCACCAAAACGCTTTCCGCGCCGGCCGATCACACTCACTATCGCCCCCTGGCTGTCCCGCACCAAAACGCTTTCCGCGCCGGCCGATCACACTCACAATCGCCCCCTGGCTGTCCTGCACCAAAACGCCTTCCGCGCCGGCCGATCACGCTCACTATCGCCCCCTGGCTGTCCCGCGCCAAAACGCTTTCCGCGCTGGCCGATCACGCTCACTATCGCCCCCTGGCTGTCCCACAGCAAAACGCTTTCCGCGCCGGCCGATCACGCACACTATCGCCCCCTGGCTGTCCCGCGCCAAAACGCTTTCCGCGCTGGCCGATCACGCTCACTATCGCCCCCTGGCTGTCCCACAGCAAAACGCTTTCCGCGCCGGCCGATCACGCTCACTATCGCCCCCTGGCTGTCCCGCACCAAAACGCCTTCCGCGCTGGCCGATCACGCTCACTATCGCCACCCCCTGGCTGTCCCGCAGCAAAACGCTTTCCGCGCTGGCCGATCACGCTCACTATCGCCCCCTGGCTGTCCCGCACCAAAACGCTTTCCGCGCCGGCCGATCACACTCACAATCGCCCCCTGGCTGTCCTGCACCAAAACGCCTTCCGCGCTGGCCAATCACGCTCACTATCGCCACCCCCTGGCTGTCCCGCACCAAAACGCTTTCCGCGCTGGCCGATCACGCTCACTATCGCCCCCTGGCTGTCCCGCCCCAAAACGCCTTCCGCGCGGTCCGATCACGCTCACTATCGCCCCCTGGCTGTCCCGCACCAAAACGCCTTCCGCGCTGGCCGATCACGCTCACTATCGCCCCCTGGCTGTCCCGCACCAAAACGCCTTCCGCGCTGGCCGATCACGCTCACTATCGCCCCCTGGCTGTCCCGCGCCAAAACGCATTCCGCGCTGGCCAATCACACACACTATCGCCCCCTGGCTGTCGCGCACCAAAACGCTTTCCGCGCTGTCCGATCATGCTCACTATCGCCCCCTGGCTGTCCCGCACCAAAACGCTTTCCGCGCTGGCCGATCACGCTCACTATCGCCCCCTGGCTGTCCCGCACCAAAACGCTTTCCGCGCTGGCCGATCACGCTCACTATCACCCCCTGGCTGTCCCGCACCAAAACGCCTTCCGCGCCGGCCGATCACGCTCACTATCGCCCCCTGGCTGTCCCGCACGAAAACGCCTTCCGCGCTGGCCGATCACGCTCACTATCGCCCCCTGGCTGTCCCGCACCAAAACGCCTTCCGCGCTGGCCGATCACGCTCACTATCACCCCCTGGCTGTCCCGCACCAAAACGCCTTCCGCGCCGGCCGATCACGCTCACTATCACCCCCTGGCTGTCCCGCACCAAAACGCCTTCCGCGCTGGCCGATCACGCTCACTATCACCCCCTGGCTGTCCCGCACCAAAACGCCTTCCGCGCTGGCCGATCACGCTCACTATCATCCCCTGGCTGTCCCGCTCCAAAACGCCTTCCGCGCCGGCCGATCACGCTCACTATCACCCCCTGGCTGTCCCGCACCAAAACGCCTTCCGCGCTGTCCGATCACGCTCACTATCGCCCCCTGGCTGTCCCGCTCCAAAACGCCTTCCGCGCCGGCCGATCACGCTCACTATCGACCCCTGGCTGTCCCGCTCCAAAACGCCTTCCGCGCCGGCCGATCACGCTCACTATCACCCCCTGGCTGTCCCGGTCCAAAACGCCTTCCGCGCTGGCCGATCACGCTCACTATCGCCCCCTGGCTATCCCGCACCAAAACGCCCACCGCGCTGTCCGATCACGCTCACTATCGCCCCCTGGCTGTCCCGCACCAAAACGCTTTCCGCGCCGGCCGATCACGCTCACTATCGCCCCCTGGCTGTCCCGCACCATAACGCCTTCCGCGCTGGCCGATCACGCTCACTATCGCCCCCTGGCTGTCCCGCACCAAAACGCCTTCCGCGCCGGCCGATCACGCTCACTATCACCCCCTGGCTGTCCCGGTCCAAAAAGCCTTCCGCGCCGGCCGATCACGCTCACTATCGCCCCCTGGCTGTCCCGCACCAAAACGCCTTCCGCGCCGGCCGAGCACGCTCACTATCGCCCCCTGGCTGTTCCGCACCAAAACGCCTTCCGCGCTGTCCGATCACGCTCACTATCGCCCCCTGGCTGTCCCGCACCAAAACGCCTACCGCGCCGGCCGATCACGCTCACTATCGCCCCCTGGCTGTCCCGCACCAAAACGCCTTCCGCGCCGGCCGATCACGCTCACTATCGCCCCCTGGCTGTCCCGCACCAAAACGCCTACCGCGCTGTCCGATCACGCTCACTATCGCCCCCTGGCTGTCCCGCACCAAAACGCCTACCGCGCTGTCCGATCACGCTCACTATCGCCCCCTGGCTGTCCCGCACCAAAACGCCTACCGCGCCGGCCGATCACGCTCACTATCGCCCCCTGGTTGTCCCGCACCAAATCGCTTTCCGCACTGGCCGATCACGCTCACTATCGCCCCCTGGCTGTCCCGCACCAAAACGCTTTCCGGGCCGTATGATCACGCTCACTATCGCCCCCTGGCTGTCCCGCACCAAAACGCCTTCCCCTCCGGCCGATCACTCTCACTATCGCCCCCTGGCTGTTCCGCACCAAAACGCCTTCCGCGCTGTCCGATCACGCTCACTATCGCCCCCTGGCTGTCCCGCACCAAAACGCTTTCCGGGCCGTATGATCACGCTCACTATCGCCCCCTGGCTGTCCCGCACCAAAACGCCTTCCCCTCCGGCCGATCACTCTCACTATCGCCCCCTGGCTGTCCCGCACCAAAACGCCTTCCGCGCCGGCCGATCATGCTCACTATCGCCCCCTGGCTGTTCCGCACCAAAACGCCTTCCGCGCAGGCCGATCACGCTCACTATCGCCCCCTGGCTGTCCCGCACCAAAACACCTTCCGCGCCGGCCGATCACGCTCACTATCGCCCCCTGGCTGTCCCGCACCAAAACGCCTTCCGCGCTGTCCGATCACGCTCCCTATCGCCCCCTGGCTGTCCCGCACCAAAACGCCTTCCGCGCTGTCCGATCACTCTCACTATCGCCCCCTGGCTGTTCCGCACCAAAACGCCTTCCGCGCCGGCCGATCACGCACACTATCGCCCCCTGGCTGTTCCGCACCAAAACGCCTTCCCCTCCGGCCGATCACGCACACTATCGCCCCCTGGCTGTTCCGCACCAAAACGCCTTCCGCGCTGGCCGATCACGCTCACTATCGCCCCCTGGCTGTTCCGCACCAAAACGCCTTCCGCGCTGTCCGATCACGCTCACTATCGCCACCCCCTGGCTGTCCCGCAGCAAAAACGCCTTCCGCGCCGGCCGATCACGCACACTATCGCCCCCTGGCTGTTCCGCACCAAAACGCCTTCCCCTCCGGCCGATCACTCTCAGTATCGCCCCCTGGCTGTCCCGCACCAAAACGCTTTCCGCGCTGTCCGATCACGCTCACTATCGCCCCCTGGCTGTTCCGCACCAAAACGCCTTCCCCTCCGGCCGATCACTCTCACTATCGCCCCCTGGCTGTTCCGCACCAAAACGCCTTCCGCGCTGTCCGATCACGCTCACTATCGCCCCCTGGCTGTCCCGCAGCAAAAACGCCTCCCGCGCCGGCCGATCACGCTCACTATCGCCCCCTGGCTGTCCCGCACCAAGACGCCTTCCGCGTCGGCCGATCACGCTCACTATCGCCCCCTGGCTGTTCCGCACCAAAACGCCTTCCGCGCTGGCCGATCACGCTCACTATCGCCCCCTGGCTGTCCCGCACCAAAACACCTTCCGCGCTATCCGATCACGCTCACTATCGCCCCCTGGCTGTCCCGCACCAAGACGCCTTCCACGCCGGTCGATCACGCTCACTATCGCCCCCTGGCTGTTCCGCACCAAACCGCTTTCCGCGCTGGCCGATCACGCGCACTATCGCCCCCTGGCTGTCCCGCAGCAAAAACGCCTCCCGCGCCGGCCGATCACGCTCACTATCGCCCCCTGGCTGTTCCGCACCAAAACGCTTTCCACGCTGTCCGGTCACGCTCACTATCGCCCCCTGGCTGTCCCGCACCAAAACGCTTTCCGCGATGGCCGATCACGCTCACTATCGCCCCGTGGCTGTCCCGCACCAAAACGCTTTCCGCGCTGGCCGATCACGCTCACTATCGCCCCCTGGCTGTCCCGCACCAAAACGCTTTCCGCGCTGGCCGATCACGCTCACTATCGCCCCCTGGCTGTCCCGCACCAAAACGCTTTCCACGCTGTCCGGTCACGCTCACTATCGCCCCCTGGCTGCCTTGCACCAAGATGCCTTCCGCGCCGGCCGATCACGCGCACTATCGCCCCCTGGTTTCCCGCACCAAGACGCCTTCCGCGCCGGCCGATCACGCTCACTATCGCCCCCTGGCTGTCCCGCACCAAAACGCTTTCCACGCTGTCCGGTCACGCTCACTATCGCCCCCTGGCTGCCTTGCACCAAGATGCCTTCCGCGCCGGCCGATCACGCGCACTATCGCCCCCTGGTTTCCCGCACCAAGACGCCTTCCGCGCCGGCCGATCACGCTCACTATCGCCCCCTGGCTGTCCCGCACCAAAACGCTTTCCACGCTGTCCGATCACGCTCACTATCGCCCCCTGGCTGTCCCGCACCAAAACGCTTTCCACGCTGTCCGATGACGCTCACTATCGCCCCCTGGCTGTCCCGCACCAAAACGCTTTCCGCGCCGGCCAATCACGCTCTCTATCGCCCCCTGGCTGTCCCGCACCAAAACGCCTTCCGCGCCGGCCGATCACGCTCACTATCGCCTCCTGGCTGTCCCGCACCAAAACGCTTTCCGCGCCGGCCGATCACGCTCACTATCGCCCCCTGGCTGTCCCGCACCAAGACGCCTTCCGCGCCGGCCGACTACGCTCACTATCGCCCCCTGGCTGTCCTGCACCAAAACGCTTTCCACGCTGTCCGATCACGCTCACTATCGCCCCCTGGCTGTCCCGCACCAAAACGCTTTCCACGCTGTCCGATCACGCTCACTATCGCCCCCTGGCTGTCCCGCACCAAAACGCTTTCCGCGCCGGCCAATCACGCTCACTATCGCCCCCTGGCTGTCCCGCACCAAAACGCCTCCCGCGCCGGCCGATCACGCTCACTATCGCCCCCTGGCTGTCCCGCACCAAAACGCTTTCCGCGCCGGCCGATCATGCTCACTATCGCCCCTTGGCTGTCCCGCACCAAAACGCCTTCCGCGCCGGCCGATCACGCTCACTATCGCCCCCTGGCTGTCCCGCACCAAAACGCTTACCGCGCTGTCCGATCACACTCACTATCGCCCCCTGGCTGTCCCGCACCAAAACGCTTTCCGCGATGGCCGATCACGCTCACTATCGCCCCCTGGCTGTCCCGCACCAAAACGCTTACCGCGCTGTCCGATCACGCTCACTATCGTCCCCTGGCTGTCCCGCACCAAAACGCCTTCCGCGCTGTCCGATCATGCTCACTATCGCCCCCTGGCTGTCCCGCACAAAAACGCCTTCCGCGCTGTCCGATCACTCTCACTATCGCCCCCTGGCTGTCCCGCACCAAAACACCTTCCGCGCTGGCCGATCACGCACACTATCGCCCCCTGGCTGTCCCGCACAAAAACGCCTTCCGCGCTGTCCGATCACGCTCACTATCGCCCCCTGGCTGTCCCGCACCAAAACACCTTCCGCGCTGGCCGATCACGCTCACTATCGCCCCCTGGCTGTCCGGCAACAAAACGCCTTCCGCGCTGTCCGATCACGCTCACTATCGCCCCCTGGCTGTCCCGCACCAAAACACCTTCCGCGCTGGCCGATCACGCTCACTATCGCCCCCTGGCTGTCCGGCAACAAAACGCCTTCCGCGCTGTCCGATCACGCTCACTATCGCCCCCTGGCTGTCCCACACCAAAACGCCTTTTCGCTGGCCGATCACGCTCACTATTGCCCCCTGGCTGTCCCGCAGCAAAACGCTTTCCGCGATGGCCTATCACGCTCACTATCGCCACCCCCTGGCTGTCCCGCACCAAAACGCCTTCCGCGCTGTCCGATCACGCTCACTATCGCCCCCTGGCTGTCCCGCACCAAAACGCCTTCCGCGCCGGCCGATCACGCTCACTATCGCCCCCTGGCTTTCCCGCACCAAAACGCCTTCCGCGCTGTCCGATCACACTCACTATCGCCCCCTGGCTTTCCCGCACCAAATCTCTTTCCGCGCAGGCCGATCACGCTCACTATCGCCCCCTGGCTGTCCCGCACCATAACGCTTTCCGCGCCGGCCGATCACGCTCACTATCGCCCCCTGTCTGTCACGCACCAAAACGCCTTCCGCGCTGGCCGATCACTCTCTCTATCGCCCCCTGGCTGTCCCGCACCAAAACGCCTTCCGCGCTGGCCGATCACGCTCACTATCGCCCCCTGGCTGTCCCGCACCAAAACGCCTTCCGCGCTGGCCGATCACGCTCTCTATCGCCCCCTGGCTGTCCCGCACCAAAACGCCTTCCGCGCTGGCCGATCACGCTCACTATCGCCCCCTGGCTGTCCCGCACCAAAACGCCTTCCGCGCCGGCCGATCACGCTCACTATCGCCCCCTGGCTGTCCCGCTCCAAAACGCCTTCCGCGCTGGCCGATCACGCTCACTATCGCCCCCTGGCTGTCCCGCACCAAAACGCCTTCTGCGCCGGCCGATCACGCTCACTATCGCCCCCTGGCTGTCCCGCACCAAAACGCCTTCCGCGCTGGCCGATCACGCTCACTATCGCCCACTGGCTGTCCCGCACCAAAACGCCTTCCGCGCTGGCCGATCACGCTCACTATCGCCCCCCTGGCTGTCCCGCACCAAAACGCTTTCCACGCTGTCCGATCACGCTCACTATCGCCCCCTGGCTGTCCCGCACCAAAACGCTTTCCACGCTGTCCGATCACGCTCACTATCGCCCCCTGGCTGTCCCGCACCAAAACGCTTTCCGTGCTGTCCGATCACGCTCACTATCGCCCCTTGGCTGTCCCGCACCAAAACGCCTTCCGCGCTGTCCGATCACGCTCACTATCACCCCCTGGCTGTCCCGCACCAAAACGCCTTCCCCTCCGGCCGATCACGCTCACTATCGCCCCCTGGCTGTCCCGCACCAAAACGCCTTCCGCGCCGGCCGATCATGCTCACTATCGCCCCATGGCTGTCCCGCACCAAAACGCCTTCCGCGCTGGCCGATCACGCTCACTATCGCCCCCTGGCTGTCCCGCACCAAAACGCCTTCGCCTCCGGCCGATCACTCTCACTATCGCCCCATGGCTGTCCCGCACCAAAACGCCTTCCGCGCTGGCCGATCACGCTCACTATCGCCCCCTGGCTGTCCCGCACCAAAACGCCTTCCCCTCCGGCCGATCACTCTCACTATCGCCCCCTGGCTGTTCCGCACCAAAACGCCTTCCGCGCTGGCCGATCACACTCACTATCGCCCCCTGGCTGTCCCGCACCAAAACGCCTTCCGCGCCGGCCGATCACGCTCACTATCGCCCCCTGGCTGTTCCGCACCAAAACGCCTTCCGCGCCGGCCGATCACGCTCAGTATCGCCCCCTGGTTGTCCCGCACCAAAACGCCTTCAGCGCTGGCCGACACGCTCACTATCGCCCCCTGGCTGTCCCGCACCAAAACGCTTTCCGCGCTGGCCGATCACGCTCACTATCGCCCACTGGCTGTCCCGCACCAAAACGGCTTCCGCGCCAGCCGATCACGCTCACTATCGCCCCCTGGCTGTCCCGCACCAAAACGCCTTCTGAGCTGGCTGATGACGCTCACTATCGCCCCCTGGCTTTCCCGCACCAAAACACTTTCCGCGCTGTCCGATCACGCTCACAATCGCCCCCTGGCTGTCCCGCACCCAAACGCTTTCCGCGCCGGCCGATCACGCTCACTATCGCCCCCTGGCTTTCCCGCACCAAAACGCTTTCCGCGCTGGCCGATCACGCTCACTATCGCCCCCTGGCTGTCCCGCACCAAAACGCTTTCCGCGCTGGCCGATCACGCTCACTATCGCCCCCTGGCTGTCCCGCACCATAACGCTTTCCGCGCCAGCCGATCACGCTCACTATCGCCCCCTGGCTGTCCCGCACCAAAACGCCTTCCGCTCTGGCCGATCACGCTCACTATCGCCCCCTGGCTGTCCCGCACCAAAACGCCTTCCGCGCTGTCCGATCACGCTCACTATCGCCCCCTGGCTGTCCCGCACCAAAACGCCTTCAGCGCTGTCCGATCACGCTCACTATCGCCCCCTGGCTGTCCCGCACCAAAACGCCTTCCGCTCTGGCCGATCACGCTCACTATCGCCCCCTGGCTGTCCCGCACCAAAACGCTTTCCGCTCTGGCCGATCACGCTCACTATCGCCCCCTGGCTGTCCCGCACCAAAACGCCTTCCGCTCTGGCCGATCACGCTCACTATCGCCCCCTGGCTGTCCCGCACCAAAACGCTTTCCGCGCCGGCCGATCACGCTCACTATCGCCCCCTGGCTGTCCCGCACCAAAACGCCTTCCGCGCTGTCCGATCACGCTCACTATCGCCCCCTGGCTGTCCCGCACCAAAACGCCTTCAGCGCTGTCCGATCACGCTCACTATCGCCCCCTGGCTGTCCCGCACCAAAACGCTTTCCGTGCTGGCCGATCACGCTCACTATCGCCCCCTGGCTGTCCCGCAGCAAAACGCTTTCCGCGCTGTCCGATCACGCTCACTATCGCCCCCTGGCTTTCCCGCACCAAAACGCTTTCCGCGCTGTCCGATCACGCTCACTATCGCCCCCTGGCTGTCCCGCTCCAAAACGCTCACTATCGCCCCCTGGCTATCCCGCACCAAAACACCTTCCGCGCTGGCCGATCACGCTCACTATCGCCCCCTGGCTGTCCCGCACCAAAACGCCTTCCGCGCTGTCCGATCACGGTCACTATCGCCCCCTGGCTGTCCCGCACCAAATTGCTTTCCGCGCTGGCCGATCACGCTCACTATCGCCCCCTGGCTGTCCCGCACCAAAACGCTTTCCGCGCCGGCCGATCACGCTCACTATCGCCCCCTGGCTGTCCCGCACCAAAACGCCTTCCGCGCCGGCCGATCACACTCACTATCGCCCCCCCCTGGCTGTCCCGCACCAAAACGCCTTCCGCGCTGTCCGATCACGCTCACTATCGCCCCCTGGCTGTCCCGCAGCAAAACGCCTTCCGCGCCGTCCGATCACGCTCAGTATCGCCCCCTGGCTGTCCCGCACCAAAACGCCTTCCGCGCCGGCCGATCACGGTCACTATCGCCCCCTGGTTGTCCCGCACCAAAACGCCTTCAGCGCTGTCCGATCACGCTCACTATCGCCCCCTGGCTGTCCCGCACCAAAACGCTTTCCGCGCTGGCCGATCACGCTCACTATCGCCCCCTGGCTGTCCCGCACCAAAGCGCCTTCCGCACTCGCCGATCACGCTCACTATCGCCCCCTGGCTGTCCCGCACCAAAACGCCTTCCGAGCTGGCTGATCACGCTCACTATCGCCCCCTGGCTTTCCCGCACCAAAACGCTTTCCGCGCTGTCCGATCACGCTCACAATCGCCCCCTGGCTGTCCCGCACCAAAACGCCTTCCGCGCTGTCCGATCACGCTCACTATCGCCCCCTGGCTGTCCCGCACCAAAACGCTTTCCGCGCCGGCCGATCACGCTCACTATCGCCCCCTGGCTTTCCCGCACCAAAACGCTTTCCGCGCTGGCCGATCACGCTCACTATCGCCCCCTGGCTGTCCCGCACCAAAACGCTTTCCGCGCCGGCCGATCACGCTCACTATCGCCCCCTGGCTGTCCCGCACCATAACGCTTTCCGCGCCAGCCGATCACGCTCACTATCGCCCCCTGGCTGTCCCGCACCAAAACGCCATCCGCGCTGGCCGATCACGCGCACTATCGCCCCCCTGGCTGTCCCGCACCAAAACGCTTTCCGCGCCGGCCGATCAAGCTCACTATCGCCCCCTGGCTGTCCCGCACCAAAACGCCTTCCGCGCCGGCCGATCACGCGCACTATCGCCCCCCTGGCTGTCCCGCACCAAAACGCCTTCCGCGCTGGCCGATCAAGCTCACTATCGCCCCCTGGCTGTCCCGCACCAAAACGCCTTCCGCTCTGGCCGATCACGCTCACTATCGCCCCCTGGCTGTCCCGCACCAAAACGCCTTCCGCGCTGGCCGATCACGCTCACTATCGTCCCCTGGCTGTCCCGCACCAAAACGCCTTCCGCGCTGTCCGATCATGCTCACTATCGCCCCCTGGCTGTCCCGCACAAAAACGCCTTCCGCGCTGTCCGATCACGCTCACTATCGCCCCCTGGCTGTCCCGCACCAAAACACCTTCCGCGCTGGCCGATCACGCACACTATCGCCCCCTGGCTGTCCCGCACCAAAATGCCTTCCGCGCTGGCCGATCACGCTCACTATCGCCCCCTGGCTGTCCCGCACCAAAACACCTTCCGCGCTGGCCGATCACGCTCACTATCGCCCCCTGGCTGTCCGGCAACAAAACGTCTTCCGCGCTGTACGATCACGCTCACTATCGCCCCCTGGCTGTCCCGCACCAAAACGCCTTCCGCACTGGCCGATCACGCTCACTATTGCCCCCTGGCTGTCCCGCAGCAAAACGCTTTCCGCGCTGGCAGATCACTCTCACTATCGCCCCCTGGCTGTCCCGCACCAAAACGCCTTCCGCACTGGCCGATCACGCTCACTATTGCCCCCTGGCTGTCCCGCAGCAAAACGCTTTCCGCACTGGCCGATCACGCTCACTATCGCCACCCCCTGGCTGTCCCGCACCAAAACGCCTTCCGCGCCGCCCGATCACGCTCACTATCGCCCCCTGGCTGTCCCGCACCAAAACGCCTTTTCACTGGCCGATCACGCTCACTATTGCCCCCTGGCTGTCCCGCAGCAAAACGCTTTCCGCGCTGGCCTATCACGCTGACTATCGCCACCCCCTGGCTGTCCCGCACCAAAAGGCCTTCCGCGCTGTCCGATCACGCTCACTATCGCCCCCTGGCTGTCCCGCACCAAAACGCCTTCCGCACTGGCCGATCACGCTCACTATTGCCCCCTGGCTGTCCCGCACCAAAACGCCTTCCGCGCCGGCCGATCACGCTCACTATCGCCAACCCCTGGCTGTCCCGCACCAAAACGCCTTCCGCGCCGCCCGATCACGCTCACTATTGCCCCCTGGCTGTCCCGCACCAAAACGCCTTTTCGCTGGCCGATCACGCTCACTATCGCCAACCCCTGGCTGTCCCGCACCAAAACGCCTTCCGCGCCGCCCGATCACGCTCAATATCGCCCCCTGGCTGTCCCGCACCAAAACGCCTTTTCGCTGGCCGATCACGCTCACTATTGCCCCCTGGCTGTCCCGCACCAAAACGCTTTCCACGCTGGCCTATCACGCTCACTATCACCACCCCCTGGCTGTCCCGCACCAAAACGCCTTCCGCGCCGCCCGATCACGCTCACTATCGCCCCCTGGCTGTCCCGCACCAAAACGCCTTCCGCGCTGGCTGATCACGCTCACTATCGCCCCCTGGCTTTCCCGCACCAAAACGCCTTCCGCGCCGGCCGATCACGCTCACTATCGCCCCCTGGCTTTCCCGCACCAAAACGCCTTCCGCGCTGTCCGATCACACTCAGTATCGCCCCCTGGCTTTCCCGCACCAAATCTCCATCCGCGCAGGCCGATCACGCTCACTATCGCCCCCTGGCTGTCCCGCACCATAACGCTTTCCGCGCCGGCCGATCACGCTCACTATCGCCCCCTGTCTGTCACGCACCAAAACGCCTTCCGCGCTGGCCGATCACGCTCTCTATCGCCCCCTGGCTGTCCCGCACCAAAACGCTTTCTGCGCCGGCCGATCACGCTCACTATCGCCCCCTGGCTGTCCCGCACCAAAACGCCTTCCGCGCTGGCCGATCACGCGCACTATCGCCCCCCTGGCTGTCCCGCACCAAAACGCTTTCCGCGCTGTCCGATCACGCTCACTATCGCCCCTTGGCTGTCCCGCACCAAAACGCCTTCCGCGCTGTCCGATCACGCTCACTATCACCCCCTGGCTGTCCCGCACCAAAACGCCTTCCCCTCCGGCCGATCACGCTCACTATCGCCCCCTGGCTGTCCCGCACCAAAACGCCTTCCGCGCCGGCCGATCATGCTCACTATCGCCCCATGGCTGTCCCGCACCAAAACGCCTTCCGCGCTGGCCGATCACGCTCACTATCGCCCCCTGGCTGTCCCGCACCAAAACGCCTTCCCCTCCGGCCGATCACTCTCACTATCGCCCCATGGCTGTCCCGCACCAAAACGCCTTCCGCGCTGGCCGATCACGCTCACTATCGCCCCCTGGCTGTCCCGCACCAAAACGCCTTCCCCTCCGGCCGATCACTCTCACTATCGCCCCATGGCTGTTCCGCACCAAAACGCCTTCCGCGCCGGCCGATCACGCTCACTATCGCCCCCTGGCTGTCCCGCACCAAAACGCCTTCTGCTCTGGCCGATCACGCTCACTATCGCCCCCTGGCTGTCCCGCACCAAAACGCCTTCCGCGCTGGCCGATCACACTCACTATCGCCCCCTGGCTGTCCCGCACCAAAACGCCTTCCGCTCTGGCCGATCACGCTCACTATCGCCCCCTGGCTGTCCCGCACCAAAACGCCATCCGCGCTGGCCGATCACGCTCACTATCGCCCCCTGGCTGTCCCGCACCAAAACGCCTTCCGCGCTGTCCGATCATGCTCACTATCGCCCCCTGGCTGACCCGCACCAAAACGCCTTCCGCTCTGGCCGATCACGCTCACTATCGCCCCCTGGCTGTCCCGCACCAAAACGCTTTCCGCGCCGGTCGATCACGCTCACTATCGCCCCGTGGCTGTCCCGCACCAAAACGCCTTCCGCTCTGGCCGATCACGCTCACTATCGCCCCCTGGCTGTCCCGCACCAAAACGCCTTCCGCGCTGGCCGATCACGCTCACTATCGTCCCCTGGCTGTCCCGCACCAAAACGCCTTCCGCGCTGTCCGATCATGCTCACTATCGCCCCCTGGCTGTCCCGCACAAAAACGCCTTCCGCGCTGTCCGATCACGCTCACTATCGCCCCCTGGCTGTCCCGCACCAAAACACCTTCCGCGCTGGCCGATCACGCACACTATCGCCCCCTGGCTGTCCCGCACAAAAACGCCTTCCGCGCTGTCCGATCACGCTCACTATCGCCCCCTGGCTGTCCCGCACCAAAACACCTTCCGCGCTGGCCGATCACGCTCACTATCGCCCCCTGGCTGTCCGGCAACAAAACGCCTTCCGCGCTGTCCGATCACGCTCACTATTGCCCCCTGGCTGTCCCGCAGCAAAACGCTTTCCGCGCTGGCAGATCACGCTCACTATCGCCACCCCCTGGCTGTCCCGCACCAAAACGCCTTCCGCGCCGCCCGATCACGCTCACTATCGCCCCCTGGCTGTCCCGCACCAAAACGCCTTTTCGCTGGCCGATCACGCTCACTATTGCCCCCTGGCTGTCCCGCAGCAAAACGCTTTCCGCGCTGGCCTATCACGCTCACTATCGCCCCCTGGCTGTCCCGCACCAAAACGCCTTCCGCGCTGTCCGATCACGCTCACTATCGCCCCCTGGCTGTCCCGCACCAAAACGCCTTCCGCACTGGCCGATCACGCTCACTATTGCCCCCTGGCTGTCCCGCAGCAAAACGCTTTCCGCGCTGTCCGATCACGCTCACTATCGCCACCCCCTGGCTGTCCCGCACCAAAACGCCTTCCGCGCCGCCCGATCACGCTCACTATCGCCCCCTGGCTGTCCCGCACCAAAACGCCTTTTCGCTGGCCGATCACGCTCACTATCGCCAACCCCTGGCTGTCCCGCACCAAAACGCCTTCCGCGCCGCCCGATCACGCTCAATATCGCCCCCTGGCTGTCCCGCACCAAAACGCCTTTTCGCTGGCCGATCACGCTCACTATTGCCCCCTGGCTGTCCCGCACCAAAACGCTTTCCACGCTGGCCTATCACGCTCACTATCGCCCCCTGGCTGTCCCGCACCAAAACGCTTTCCGCGCCGGCCGATCACGCTCACTATCACCACCCCCTGGCTGTCCCGCACCAAAACGCCTTCCGCGCCGCCCGATCACGCTCACTATCGCCCCCTGGCTGTCCCGCACCAAAACGCCTTCCGCGCTGGCTGATCACGCTCACTATCGCCCCCTGGCTTTCCCGCACCAAAACGCCTTCCGCGCCGGCCGATCACGCTCACTATCGCCCCCTGGCTTTCCCGCACCAAAACGCCTTCCGCGCTGTCCGATCACACTCAGTATCGCCCCCTGGCTTTCCCGCACCAAATCTCTTTCCGCGCAGGCCGATCACGCTCACTATCGCCCCCTGGCTGTCCCGCACCATAACGCTTTCCGCGCCGGCCGATCACGCTCACTATCGCCCCCTGTCTGTCCCGCACCAAAACGCCTTCCGCGCTGGCCGATCACGCTCTCTATCGCCCCCTGGCTGTCCCGCACCAAAACGCTTTCTGCGCCGGCCGATCACGCTCACTATCGCCCCCTGGCTGTCCCGCACCAAAACGCCTTCCGCGCTGGCCGATCACGCGCACTATCGCCCCCCTGGCTGTCCCGCACCAAAACGCTTTCCGCGCTGTCCGATCACGCTCACTATCGCCCCTTGGCTGTCCCGCTCCAAAACGCCTTCCGCGCTGTCCGATCACGCTCACTATCGCCCCCTGGCTGTCCCGCACCAAAACGCCTTCCCCTCCGGCCGATCACGCTCACTATCGCCCCCTGGCTGTCCCGCACCAAAACGCCTTCCGCGCCGGCCGATCATGCTCACTATCGCCCCATGGCTGTCCCGCACCAAAACGCCTTCCGCGCTGGCCGATCACGCTCACTATCGCCCCCTGGCTGTCCCGCACCAAAACGCCTTCCCCTCCGGCCGATCACTCTCACTATCGCCCCATGGCTGTCCCGCACCAAAACGCCTTCCGCGCTGGCCGATCACGCTCACTATCGCCCCCTGGCTGTCCCGCACCAAAACGCCTTCCCCTCCGGCCGATCACTCTCACTATCGCCCCCTGGCTGTTCCGCACCAAAACGCCTTCCGCGCCGGCCGATCATGCTCACTATCGCCCCCTGGCTGTTCCGCACCAAAACGCCTTCCGCGCCGGCCGATCACGCTCACTATCGCCCCCTGGCTGTCCCGCACCAAAACGCCTTCCGCGCCGGCCGATCACACTCACTATCGCCCCCTGGCTGTCCCGCACCAAAACGCCTTCCGCGCCGGCCGATCACGCTCACTATCGCCCCCTGGCTGTCACGCACCAAAACGCCTTCCCCTCCGGCCGATCACGCTCACTATCGCCCCCTGGCTGTCCCGCACCAAAACGCCTTCAGCGCCGGCCGATCATGCTCACTATCGCCCCATGGCTGTCCCGCACCAAAACGCCTTCCGCGCTGGCCGATCACGCTCACTATCGCCCCCTGGCTGTCCCGCACCAAAACGCCTTCCCCTCCGGCCGATCACTCTCACTATCGCCCCATGGCTGTCCCGCACCAAAACGCCTTCCGCGCTGGCCGATCACGCTCACTATCGCCCCCTGGCTGTCCCGCACCAAAACGCCTTCCCCTCCGGCCGATCACTCTCACTATCGCCCCCTGGCTGTTCCGCACCAAAACGCCTTCCGCGCCGGCCGATCACGCTCACTCTCGCCCCCTGGCTGTTCCGCACCAAAACGCCTTCCGCGCCGGCCGATCACGCTCACTATCGCCCCCTGGCTGTCCCGCACCAAAACGCCTTCCGCGCCGGCCGATCACACTCACTATCGCCCCCTGGCTGTCCCGCACCAAAACGCCTTCCGCGCCGGCCGATCACGCTCACTATCGCCCCCTGGCTGTTCCGCACCAAAACGCCTTCCGCGCCGGCCGATCACGCTCACTATCGCCCCCTGGCTGTCCCGCACCAAAACGCCTTCCGCGCCGGCCGATCACGCTCACTATCGCCCCCTGGCTGTCCCGCACCAAAACGCCTTCCGCGCTGTCCGATCATGCTCACTATCGCCCCCTGGCTGTCCCGCCCCAAAACGCCTTCCGCGCTGTCCGATCACTCTCACTATCGCCCCCTGGCTGTTCCGCACCAAAACGCCTTCCCCTCCGGCCGATCACGCACACTATCGCCCCCTGGCTGTTCCGCACCAAAACGCCTTCCGCGCTGGCCGATCATGCTCACTATCGCCCCCTGGCTGTTCCGCACCAAAACGCCTTCCGCGCTGTCCGATCACGCTCACTATCGCCCCCTGGCTGTTCCGCACCAAAACGCCTTCCGCGCTGGCCGATCATGCTCACTATCGCCCCCTGGCTGTTCCGCACCAAAACGCCTTCCGCGCTGTCCGATCACGCTCACTATCGCCACCCCCTGGCTGTCCCGTAGCAAAAACGCCTCCCGCGCCGGCCGATCACGCTCACTATCGCCCCCTGGCTGTCCCGCACCAAAACGCCTTCCGCCCTGGCCGATCACACTCACTACCGCCCCCTGGCTGTCCCGCACCAAAACACCTTCCGCGCTGTCCGATCACGCTCACTATCGCCCCCTGGCTGTCCCGCATCAAAACACCTTCCGCGCCGGCCGATCACGCTCACTATCGCCCCCTGGCTATCCCGCACCAAAACGCCTTCGGCGTCGGCCGATCACGCTCACTATCGCCCCCTGGCTGTCCCGCACTAAGACGCCTTCCGCGCCGGCCGATCACGCTCACTATCGCCCCCTGGCTGTTCCGCACCAAAACGCTTTCCGCGCTGGCCGATCACGCGCACTATCGCCCCCTGGCTGTCCCGCAGCAAAAACGCCTCCCGCGCCGGCCGATCACGCTCACTATCGCCCCCTGGCTGTCCCGCACCAAGACGCCTTCCGCGCTGTCCGATCACGCTCACTATCGCCCCCTGGCTGTCCCGCACCAAAACGCTTTCCACGCTGTCCGGTCACGCTCACTATCGCCCCCTGGCTGTCCCGCACCAAAACGCTTTCCGCGCTGGCCGATCACGCTTACTATCGCCCCCTGGCTGTCCCGCACCAAAACGCTTTCCGCGCTGGCCGATCACGCTCACTATCGCCCCCTGGCTGTCCCGCACCAAAACGCTTTCCACGCTGTCCGGTCACGCTCACTATCGCCCCCTGGCTGTCCCACACCAAAACGCTTTCCACGCTGTCCGGTCACGCTCACTATCGCCCCCTGGCTGCCCCGCACCAAGATGCCTTCCGCGCCGGCCGATCACGCGCACTATCGCCCCCTGGTGTCCTGCACCAAGACGCCTTCCGCGCCGGCCGATCACGCTCACTATCGCCCCCTGGCTGTCCCGCACCAAGACGCCTTCCGCGCTGTCCGATCACGCTCACTATCGCCCCCTGGCTGTCCCGCACCAAAACGCTTTCCACGCTGTCCGGTCACGCTCACTATCGCCCCCTGGCTGTCCCGCACCAAAACGCTTTCCGCGCTGGCCGATCACGCTCACTATCGCCCCCTGGCTGTCCCGCACCAAAACGCTTTCCGCGCTGGCCGATCACGCTCACTATCGCCCCCTGGCTGTCCCGCACCAAAACGCTTTCCACGCTTTCCGGTCACGCTCACTATCGCCCCCTGGCTGCCCCGCACCAAGATGCCTTCCGCGCCGGCCGATCACGCGCACTATCGCCCCCTGGTGTCCTGCACCAAGACGCCTTCCGCGCCGGCCGATCACGCTCACTATCGCCCCCTGGCTGTCCCGCACCAAGACGCCTTCCGCGCTGTCCGATCACGCTCACTATCGCCCCCTGGCTGTCCCGCACCAAAACGCTTTCCGCGCTGGCCGATCACGCGCACTATCGCCCCCTGGCTGTCCCGCAGCAAAAACGCCTCCCGCGCCGGCCGATCACGCTCACTATCGCCCCCTGGCTGTCCCGCACCAAGACGCCTTCCGCGCTGTCCGATCACGCTCACTATCGCCCCCTGGCTGTCCCGCACCAAAACGCTTTCCACGCTGTCCGGTCACGCTCACTATCGCCCCCTGGCTGTCCCGCACCAAAACGCTTTCCGCGCTGGCCGATCACGCTCACTATCGCCCCCTGGCTGTCCCGCACCAAAACGCTTTCCGCGCTGGCCGATCACGCTCACTATCGCCCCCTGGCTGTCCCGCACCAAAACGCTTTCCACGCTGTCCGGTCACGCTCACTATCGCCCCCTGGCTGTCCCACACCAAAACGCTTTCCACGCTGTCCGGTCACGCTCACTATCGCCCCCTGGCTGCCCCGCACCAAGATGCCTTCCGCGCCGGCCGATCACGCGCACTATCGCCCCCTGGTGTCCTGCACCAAGACGCCTTCCGCGCCGGCCGATCACGCTCACTATCGCCCCCTGGCTGTCCCGCACCAAGACGCCTTCCGCGCTGTCCGATCACGCTCACTATCGCCCCCTGGCTGTCCCGCACCAAAACGCCTTCTGCTCTGGCCGATCACGCTCACTATCGCCCCCTGGCTGTCCCGCACCAAAACGCTTTCCGCGCTGGCCGATCACGCTCACTATCGCCCCCTGGCTGTCCCGCACCAAAACGCTTTCCGCGCTGGCCGATCACGCTCACTATCGCCCCCTGGCTGTCCCGCACCAAAACGCTTTCCACGCTTTCCGGTCACGCTCACTATCGCCCCCTGGCTGTCCCGCACCAAAACGCTTTCCACGCTGTCCGGTCACGCTCACTATCGCCCCCTGGCTGCCCCGTACCAAGATGCCTTCCGCGCCGGCCGATCACGCGCACTATCGCCCCCTGGTGTCCCGCACCAAGACGCCTTCCGCGCCGGCCGATCACGCTCACTATCGCCCCCTGGCTGTCCCGCACCAAAACGCTTTCCACGCTGTCCGATCACGCTCACTATCGCGCCCTGGCTGTCCCGCACCAAAACGCTTTCCACGCTGTCCGATGACGCTCACTATCGCCCCCTGGCTGTCCCGCACGAAAACGCTGTCCGCGCCGGCCAATCACGCTCACTATCGCCCCCTGGCTGTCCCGCACCTAAACGCCTTCCGCGCTGTCCGATCACGCTCACTATCGCCACCCCCTGGCTGTCCCGTAGCAAAAACGCCTCCCGCGCCGGCCGATCACGCTCACTATCGCCCCCTGGCTGTCCCGCACCAAAACGCCTTCTGCGCTGGCCGATTACGCTCACTATCGCCCCCTGGCTGTCCCGCACCAAAACACTTCCGCGCTGTCCGATCACGCTCACTATCGCCCCCTGGCTGTCCCGCACTAAAACACCTTCCGCGCCGGCCGATCACGCTCACTATCGCCCCCTGGCTGTCCCGCACCAAAACGCCTTCCGCGTCGGCCGATCACGCTCACTATCGCCCCCTGGCTGTCCCGCACCAAGACGCCTTCCGCGCCGGCCGATCACGCTCACTATCGCCCCCTGGCTGTTCCGCACCAAAACGCTTTCCGCGCTGGCCGATCACGCGCACTATCGCCCCCTGGCTGTCCCACAGCAAAAAGGCCTCCCGCGCCGGCCGATCACGCTCACTATCGCCCCCTGGCTGTCCCGCACCAAGACGCCTTCCGCGCTGTCCGATCACGCTCACTATCGCCCCCTGGCTGTCCCGCACCAATACGCTTTCCACGCTGTCCGGCCACGCTCACTATCGCCCCCTGGCTGTCCCGCACCAAAACACCTTCCGCGCTGGCCGATCTCGCTCACTATCGCCCCCTGGCTGTCCCGCACCAAAACGCTTTCCACGCTGTCCGATGACACTCACTATCGCCCCCTGGCTGTCCCGCACGAAAACGCTTTCCGCGCCGGCCAATCACGCTCACTATCGCCCCCTGGCTGTCCCGCACCAAAACGCTTTCCGCGCCGGCCGATCACGCTCACTATCGCCCCCTGGCTGTCCCGCACCAAAACGCTTTCCACGCTGTCCGGTCACGCTCACTATCGCCCCCTGGCTGCCCCGCACCAAGATGCCTTCCGCGCCGGCCGATCACGCGCACTATCGCCCCCTGGTGTCCCGCACCAAGACGCCTTCCGCGCCGGCCGATCACGCTCACTATCGCCCCCTGGCTGTCCCGCACCAAAACGCTTTCCACGCTGTCCGATCACGCTCACTATCGCGCGCTGGCTGTCCCGCACCAAAACGCCTTCCGCGCCGCCCGATCACGCTCACTATCGCCGCCTGGCTGTCCCGCACCAAAACGCCTTCCGCGCTGTCCGATCACGCTCACTATCGCTCCCTGGCTGTCCCGCACCAAAACGCTTTCCACGCTGTCCGATGACACTCACTATCGCCCCCTGGCTGTCCCGCACGAAAACGCTTTCCGCGCCGGCCAATCACGCTCACTATCGCCCCCTGGCTGTCCCGCACCAAAACGCTTTCCGCGCCGGCCGATCACGCTCACTATCGCCCCCTGGCTGTCCCGCACCAAAACGCTTTCCGCGCCGGCCGATCACGCTCACTATCGCCCCCTGGCTGTCCCGCACCAAGACGCCTTCCGCGCCGGCCGATCACGCTCACTATCGCCCCCTGGCTGTCCTGCACCAAAACGCTTTCCACGCTGTCCGATCACGCTCACTATCGCCCCCTGGCTGTCCCGCACCAAAACGCTTTCCACGCTGTCCGAGCACGCTCACTATCGCCCCCTGGCTGTCCCGCACCAAAACGCTTTCCGCGCCGGCCAATCACGCTCACTATCGCCCCCTGGCTGTCCCGCACCAAAACGCCTTCCGCGCCGGCCGATCACGCTCACTATCGCCTCCTGGCTGTCCCGCACCAAAACGCTTTCCGCGCCGGCCGATCACGCTCACTATCGCCCCCTGGCTGTCCCGCACCAAAGCGCCTTCCGCGCCGGCCGATCACGCTCACTATCGCCCCCTGGCTGTCCCGCACCATAACGCCTTCCGCGCCGGCCGATCACGCTCACTATCGCCCCCTGGCTGTCCCGCACCAAAACGCCTTCCGCGCTGGCTGATCACGCTCACTATCGCCCCCTGGCTTTCCCGCACCAAAACGCCTTCCGCGCCGGCCGATCACACTCACTATCGCCCCCTGGCTTTCCCGCACCAAAACGCCTTCCGCGCTGTCCGATCACACTCACTATCGCCCCCTGGCTTTCCCGCACCAAATCTCTTTCCGCGCAGGCCGATCACGCTCACTATCGCCCCCTGGCTGTCCCGCACCATAACGCTTTCCGCGCCGGCCGATCACGCTCACTATCGCCCCCTGTCTGTCACGCACCAAAACGCCTTCCGCGCTGGCCGATCACGCTCTCTATCGCCCCCTGGCTGTCCCGCACCAAAACGCTTTCTGCGCCGGCCGATCACGCTCACTATTGCCCCCTGGCTGTCCCGCACCAAAACGCCTTCCGCGCTGGCCGATCACGCTCACTATCGCCCCTTGGCTGTCCCGCACCAAAACGCCTTCCGCGCTGGCTGATCACGCTCACTATCGCCCCCTGGCTGTCCCGCACCAAAACGCCTTCCCCTCCGGCCGATCACGCTCACTATCGCCCCCTGGCTGTCCCGCACCAAAACGCCTTCCGCGCCGGCCGATCATGCTCACTATCGCCCCATGGCTGTCCCGCACCAAAACGCCTTCCGCGCTGGCCGATCACGCTCACTATCGCCCCCTGGCTGTCCCGCACCAAAACGCCTTCCCCTCCGGCCGATCACGCTCACTATCGCCCCCTGGCTGTCCCGCACCAAAACGCCTTCCGCGCCGGCCGATCATGCTCACTATCGCCCCAAGGCTGTCCCGCACCAAAACGCCTTCCGCGCTGGCCGATCACGCTCACTATCGCCCCCTGGCTGTCCCGCACCAAAACGCCTTCCCCTCCGGCCGATCACTCTCACTATCGCCCCCTGGCTGTCCCGCACCAAAACGCCTTCCGCGCTGGCCGATCATGCTCACTATCGCCCCCTGGCTGTTCCGCACCAAAACGCCTTCCGCGCCGGCCGATCACGCTCACTATCGCCCCCTGGCTGTCCCGCACCAAAACGCCTTCCGCGCCGGCCGATCACGCTCACTATCGCCCCCTGGCTGTCCCGCACCAAAACGCCTTCCGCGCTGTCCGATCACGCTCACTATCGCCCCCTGGCTGTCCCGCCCCAAAACGCCTTCCGCGCTGTCCGATCACTCTCACTATCGCCCCCTGGCTGTTCCGCACCAAAACGCCTTCCGCGCTGGCCGATCACGCACACTATCGCCCCCTGGCTGTTCCACACCAAAACGCCTTCCCCGCCGGCCGATCACGCACACTATCGCCCCCTGGCTGTTCCGCACCAAAACGCCTTCCGCGCTGGCCGATTACGCTCACTATCGCCCCCTGGCTGTCCCGCACCAAAACGCCTTCCGCGCTGGCTGATCACGCACACTATCGCCACCTGGCTGTCCCGCACCAAAACGCTTTCCACGCTGTCCGAGCACGCTCACTATCGCCCCCTGGCTGTTCCGCACCAAAACGCCTTCCGCGCTGGCCGATCACGCACCCTATCGCCCCCTGGCTGTCCCGCACCAAAACGCTTTCCACGCTGTCCGGTCACGCTCACTATCGCCCCCTGGCTGCCCCGCACCAAGATGCCTTCCGCGCCGGCCGATCACGCGCACTATCGCCCCCTGGTGTCCCGCACCAAGACGCCTTCCGCGCCGGCCGATCACGCTCACTATCGCCCCCTGGCTGTCCCGCACCAAAACGCTTTCCATGCTGTCCGATCACGCTCACTATCGCGCCCTGGCTGTCCCGCACGAAAACGCTTTCCGCGCCGGCCGATCACGCTCACTATCGCCCCCTGGCTGTCCCGCACCAAAACGCCTTCCGCGCTGGCCGATCACGCTCACTATCGCCCCCTGGCTGTCCCGCACCAAAACGCTTTCCACGCTGTCCGATGACGCTCACTATCGCCCCCTGGCTGTCCCGCACGAAAACGCTTTCCGCGCCGGCCGATCACGCTCACTATCGCCCCCTGGCTGTCCCGCACCAAAACGCTTTCCATGCTGTCCGATCACGCTCACTATCGCCCCCTGGCTGTCCCGCACGAAAACGCTTTCCGCGCCGGCCGATCACGCTCACTATCGCCCCCTGGCTGTCCCGCACCAAAACGCTTTCCACGCTGTCCGATGACGCTCACTATCGCCCCCTGGCTGTCCCGCACGAAAACGCTTTCCGCGCCGGCCGATCACGCTCACTATCGCCCCCTGGCTGTCCTGCACCAAAACGCTTTCCGCGCCGGCCGATCACGCTCACTATCGCCCCCTGGCTGTCCCGCACCAAGACGCCTTCCGCGCCGGCCGATCACGCTCACTATCGCCCCCTGGCTGTCCCGCACCAAGACGCCTTCCGCGCCGGCCGATCACGCTCACTATCACCCCCTGGCTGTCCCGCACCAAGACGCCTTCCGCGCCGGCCGATCACGCTCACTATCGCCCCCTGGCTGTCCTGCACCAAAACGCTTTCCACGCTGTCCGATCACGCTCACTATCGCCCCCTGGCTGTCCCGCACCAAAACGCTTTCCACGCTGTCCGATCACGCTCACTATCGCCCCCTGGCTGTCCCGCACCAAAACGCTTTCCGCGCCGGCCAATCACGCTCACTATCGCCCCCTGGCTGTCCCGCACCAAAACGCCTTCCGCGCCGGCCGATCACGCTCACTATCGCCTCCTGGCTGTCCCGCACCAAAACGCTTTCCGCGCCGGCCGATCACGCTCACTATCGCCCCCTGGCTGTCCCGCACCAAAACGCCTTCCGCGCCGGCCGATCACGCTCACTATCGCCCCCTGGCTGTCCCTCACCAAAACGCCTTCCGCGCCGGCCGATCACGCTCACTATCGCCCCCTGGCTGTCCTGCACCAAAACGCCTTCCGCGCCGGCCGATCACGCTCACTATCGCCCCCTGGCTGTCCCGCACCAAAACGCCTTCCGCGCTGGCCGATCACGCTCACTATCGCCACCCCCTGGCTGTCCCGCACCAAAACGCCTTCCGCGCTGGCCGATCACGCTCACTATCGCCACCCCCTGGCTGTCCCGCAGCAAAACGCTTTCCGCGCTGGCCGATCACGCTCACTATCGCCCCCTGGCTGTCTCGCAGCAAAACGCTTTCCGCGCCGGCCGATCACGCTCACTATCGCCCCCTGGCTGTCCCGCACCAAAACGCCTTCCGCGCTGGCCGATCACGCTCACTATCGCCACCCCCTGGCTGTCCCGCAGCAAAACGCTTTCCGCGCTGGCCGATCACGCTCACTATCGCCCCCTGGCTGTCCCGCACCAAAACGCTTTCCGCGCCGGCCGATCACACTCACTATCGCCCCCTGGCTGTCCCGCACCAAAACGCTTTCCGCGCCGGCCGATCACACTCACAATCGCCCCCTGGCTGTCCTGCACCAAAACGCCTTCCGCGCCGGCCGATCACGCTCACTATCGCCCCCTGGCTGTCCCGCGCCAAAACGCTTTCCGCGCTGGCCGATCACGCTCACTATCGCCCCCTGGCTGTCCCACAGCAAAACGCTTTCCGCGCCGGCCGATCACGCACACTATCGCCCCCTGGCTGTCCCGCGCCAAAACGCTTTCCGCGCTGGCCGATCACGCTCACTATCGCCCCCTGGCTGTCCCACAGCAAAACGCTTTCCGCGCCGGCCGATCACGCTCACTATCGCCCCCTGGCTGTCCCGCACCAAAACGCCTTCCGCGCTGGCCGATCACGCTCACTATCGCCACCCCCTGGCTGTCCCGCAGCAAAACGCTTTCCGCGCTGGCCGATCACGCTCACTATCGCCCCCTGGCTGTCCCGCACCAAAACGCTTTCCGCGCCGGCCGATCACACTCACAATCGCCCCCTGGCTGTCCTGCACCAAAACGCCTTCCGCGCTGGCCAATCACGCTCACTATCGCCACCCCCTGGCTGTCCCGCACCAAAACGCTTTCCGCGCTGGCCGATCACGCTCACTATCGCCCCCTGGCTGTCCCGCCCCAAAACGCCTTCCGCGCGGTCCGATCACGCTCACTATCGCCCCCTGGCTGTCCCGCACCAAAACGCCTTCCGCGCTGGCCGATCACGCTCACTATCGCCCCCTGGCTGTCCCGCACCAAAACGCCTTCCGCGCTGGCCGATCACGCTCACTATCGCCCCCTGGCTGTCCCGCGCCAAAACGCATTCCGCGCTGGCCAATCACACACACTATCGCCCCCTGGCTGTCGCGCACCAAAACGCTTTCCGCGCTGTCCGATCATGCTCACTATCGCCCCCTGGCTGTCCCGCACCAAAACGCTTTCCGCGCTGGCCGATCACGCTCACTATCGCCCCCTGGCTGTCCCGCACCAAAACGCTTTCCGCGCTGGCCGATCACGCTCACTATCACCCCCTGGCTGTCCCGCACCAAAACGCCTTCCGCGCCGGCCGATCACGCTCACTATCGCCCCCTGGCTGTCCCGCACGAAAACGCCTTCCGCGCTGGCCGATCACGCTCACTATCGCCCCCTGGCTGTCCCGCACCAAAACGCCTTCCGCGCTGGCCGATCACGCTCACTATCACCCCCTGGCTGTCCCGCACCAAAACGCCTTCCGCGCCGGCCGATCACGCTCACTATCACCCCCTGGCTGTCCCGCACCAAAACGCCTTCCGCGCTGGCCGATCACGCTCACTATCACCCCCTGGCTGTCCCGCACCAAAACGCCTTCCGCGCTGGCCGATCACGCTCACTATCATCCCCTGGCTGTCCCGCTCCAAAACGCCTTCCGCGCCGGCCGATCACGCTCACTATCACCCCCTGGCTGTCCCGCACCAAAACGCCTTCCGCGCTGTCCGATCACGCTCACTATCGCCCCCTGGCTGTCCCGCTCCAAAACGCCTTCCGCGCCGGCCGATCACGCTCACTATCGACCCCTGGCTGTCCCGCTCCAAAACGCCTTCCGCGCCGGCCGATCACGCTCACTATCACCCCCTGGCTGTCCCGGTCCAAAACGCCTTCCGCGCTGGCCGATCACGCTCACTATCGCCCCCTGGCTATCCCGCACCAAAACGCCCACCGCGCTGTCCGATCACGCTCACTATCGCCCCCTGGCTGTCCCGCACCAAAACGCTTTCCGCGCCGGCCGATCACGCTCACTATCGCCCCCTGGCTGTCCCGCACCATAACGCCTTCCGCGCTGGCCGATCACGCTCACTATCGCCCCCTGGCTGTCCCGCACCAAAACGCCTTCCGCGCCGGCCGATCACGCTCACTATCACCCCCTGGCTGTCCCGGTCCAAAAAGCCTTCCGCGCCGGCCGATCACGCTCACTATCGCCCCCTGGCTGTCCCGCACCAAAACGCCTTCCGCGCCGGCCGAGCACGCTCACTATCGCCCCCTGGCTGTTCCGCACCAAAACGCCTTCCGCGCTGTCCGATCACGCTCACTATCGCCCCCTGGCTGTCCCGCACCAAAACGCCTACCGCGCCGGCCGATCACGCTCACTATCGCCCCCTGGCTGTCCCGCACCAAAACGCCTTCCGCGCCGGCCGATCACGCTCACTATCGCCCCCTGGCTGTCCCGCACCAAAACGCCTACCGCGCTGTCCGATCACGCTCACTATCGCCCCCTGGCTGTCCCGCACCAAAACGCCTACCGCGCTGTCCGATCACGCTCACTATCGCCCCCTGGCTGTCCCGCACCAAAACGCCTACCGCGCCGGCCGATCACGCTCACTATCGCCCCCTGGTTGTCCCGCACCAAATCGCTTTCCGCACTGGCCGATCACGCTCACTATCGCCCCCTGGCTGTCCCGCACCAAAACGCTTTCCGGGCCGTATGATCACGCTCACTATCGCCCCCTGGCTGTCCCGCACCAAAACGCCTTCCCCTCCGGCCGATCACTCTCACTATCGCCCCCTGGCTGTTCCGCACCAAAACGCCTTCCGCGCTGTCCGATCACGCTCACTATCGCCCCCTGGCTGTCCCGCACCAAAACGCTTTCCGGGCCGTATGATCACGCTCACTATCGCCCCCTGGCTGTCCCGCACCAAAACGCCTTCCCCTCCGGCCGATCACTCTCACTATCGCCCCCTGGCTGTCCCGCACCAAAACGCCTTCCGCGCCGGCCGATCATGCTCACTATCGCCCCCTGGCTGTTCCGCACCAAAACGCCTTCCGCGCAGGCCGATCACGCTCACTATCGCCCCCTGGCTGTCCCGCACCAAAACACCTTCCGCGCCGGCCGATCACGCTCACTATCGCCCCCTGGCTGTCCCGCACCAAAACGCCTTCCGCGCTGTCCGATCACGCTCCCTATCGCCCCCTGGCTGTCCCGCACCAAAACGCCTTCCGCGCTGTCCGATCACTCTCACTATCGCCCCCTGGCTGTTCCGCACCAAAACGCCTTCCGCGCCGGCCGATCACGCACACTATCGCCCCCTGGCTGTTCCGCACCAAAACGCCTTCCCCTCCGGCCGATCACGCACACTATCGCCCCCTGGCTGTTCCGCACCAAAACGCCTTCCGCGCTGGCCGATCACGCTCACTATCGCCCCCTGGCTGTTCCGCACCAAAACGCCTTCCGCGCTGTCCGATCACGCTCACTATCGCCACCCCCTGGCTGTCCCGCAGCAAAAACGCCTTCCGCGCCGGCCGATCACGCACACTATCGCCCCCTGGCTGTTCCGCACCAAAACGCCTTCCCCTCCGGCCGATCACTCTCAGTATCGCCCCCTGGCTGTCCCGCACCAAAACGCTTTCCGCGCTGTCCGATCACGCTCACTATCGCCCCCTGGCTGTTCCGCACCAAAACGCCTTCCCCTCCGGCCGATCACTCTCACTATCGCCCCCTGGCTGTTCCGCACCAAAACGCCTTCCGCGCTGTCCGATCACGCTCACTATCGCCCCCTGGCTGTCCCGCAGCAAAAACGCCTCCCGCGCCGGCCGATCACGCTCACTATCGCCCCCTGGCTGTCCCGCACCAAGACGCCTTCCGCGTCGGCCGATCACGCTCACTATCGCCCCCTGGCTGTTCCGCACCAAAACGCCTTCCGCGCTGGCCGATCACGCTCACTATCGCCCCCTGGCTGTCCCGCACCAAAACACCTTCCGCGCTATCCGATCACGCTCACTATCGCCCCCTGGCTGTCCCGCACCAAGACGCCTTCCACGCCGGTCGATCACGCTCACTATCGCCCCCTGGCTGTTCCGCACCAAACCGCTTTCCGCGCTGGCCGATCACGCGCACTATCGCCCCCTGGCTGTCCCGCAGCAAAAACGCCTCCCGCGCCGGCCGATCACGCTCACTATCGCCCCCTGGCTGTTCCGCACCAAAACGCTTTCCACGCTGTCCGGTCACGCTCACTATCGCCCCCTGGCTGTCCCGCACCAAAACGCTTTCCGCGATGGCCGATCACGCTCACTATCGCCCCGTGGCTGTCCCGCACCAAAACGCTTTCCGCGCTGGCCGATCACGCTCACTATCGCCCCCTGGCTGTCCCGCACCAAAACGCTTTCCGCGCTGGCCGATCACGCTCACTATCGCCCCCTGGCTGTCCCGCACCAAAACGCTTTCCACGCTGTCCGGTCACGCTCACTATCGCCCCCTGGCTGCCTTGCACCAAGATGCCTTCCGCGCCGGCCGATCACGCGCACTATCGCCCCCTGGTTTCCCGCACCAAGACGCCTTCCGCGCCGGCCGATCACGCTCACTATCGCCCCCTGGCTGTCCCGCACCAAAACGCTTTCCACGCTGTCCGGTCACGCTCACTATCGCCCCCTGGCTGCCTTGCACCAAGATGCCTTCCGCGCCGGCCGATCACGCGCACTATCGCCCCCTGGTTTCCCGCACCAAGACGCCTTCCGCGCCGGCCGATCACGCTCACTATCGCCCCCTGGCTGTCCCGCACCAAAACGCTTTCCACGCTGTCCGATCACGCTCACTATCGCCCCCTGGCTGTCCCGCACCAAAACGCTTTCCACGCTGTCCGATGACGCTCACTATCGCCCCCTGGCTGTCCCGCACCAAAACGCTTTCCGCGCCGGCCAATCACGCTCTCTATCGCCCCCTGGCTGTCCCGCACCAAAACGCCTTCCGCGCCGGCCGATCACGCTCACTATCGCCTCCTGGCTGTCCCGCACCAAAACGCTTTCCGCGCCGGCCGATCACGCTCACTATCGCCCCCTGGCTGTCCCGCACCAAGACGCCTTCCGCGCCGGCCGACTACGCTCACTATCGCCCCCTGGCTGTCCTGCACCAAAACGCTTTCCACGCTGTCCGATCACGCTCACTATCGCCCCCTGGCTGTCCCGCACCAAAACGCTTTCCACGCTGTCCGATCACGCTCACTATCGCCCCCTGGCTGTCCCGCACCAAAACGCTTTCCGCGCCGGCCAATCACGCTCACTATCGCCCCCTGGCTGTCCCGCACCAAAACGCCTCCCGCGCCGGCCGATCACGCTCACTATCGCCCCCTGGCTGTCCCGCACCAAAACGCTTTCCGCGCCGGCCGATCATGCTCACTATCGCCCCTTGGCTGTCCCGCACCAAAACGCCTTCCGCGCCGGCCGATCACGCTCACTATCGCCCCCTGGCTGTCCCGCACCAAAACGCTTACCGCGCTGTCCGATCACACTCACTATCGCCCCCTGGCTGTCCCGCACCAAAACGCTTTCCGCGATGGCCGATCACGCTCACTATCGCCCCCTGGCTGTCCCGCACCAAAACGCTTACCGCGCTGTCCGATCACACTCACTATCGCCCCCTGGCTGTCCCGCACCAAAACGCTTTCCGCGCTGGCCGATCCCGCTCACTATCGCCCCCTGGCTGTCCCGCACCAAAACGCTTTCCGCGCTGGCCGATCACGCTCACTATCGCCCCCTGGCTGTCCCGCACCAAAACGCTTTCCACGCTGTCCGGTCACGCTCACTATTGCCCCCTGGCTGCCTTGCACCAAGATGCCTTCCGCGCCGGCCGATCACGCGCACTATCGCCCCCTGGTTTCCCGCACCAAGACGCCTTCCGCGCCGGCCGATCACGCTCACTATCGCCCCCTGGCTGTCCCGCACCAAAACGCTTTCCACGCTGTCCGGTCACGCTCACTATCGCCCCCTGGCTGCCTTGCACCAAGATGCCTTCCGCGCCGGCCGATCACGCGCACTATCGCCCCCTGGTTTCCCGCACCAAGACGCCTTCCGCGCCGGCCGATCACGCTCACTATCGCCCCCTGGCTGTCCCGCACCAAAACGCTTTCCACGCTGTCCGATCACGCTCACTATCGCCCCCTGGCTGTCCCGCACCAAAACGCTTTCCACGCTGTCCGATGACGCTCACTATCGCCCCCTGGCTGTCCCGCACCAAAACGCTTTCCGCGCCGGCCAATCACGCTCTCTATCGCCCCCCTGGCTGTCCCGCACCAAAACGCCTTCCGCGCCGGCCGATCACGCTCACTATCGCCTCCTGGCTGTCCCGCACAAAAACGCTTTCCGCGCCGGCCGATCACGCTCACTATCGCCCCCTGGCTGTCCCGCACCAAGACGCCTTCCGCGCCGGCCGACTACGCTCACTATCGCCCCCTGGCTGTCCTGCACCAAAACGCTTTCCACGCTGTCCGATCACGCTCACTATCGCCCCCTGGCTGTCCCGCACCAAAACGCTTTCCACGCTGTCCGATCACGCTCACTATCGCCCCCTGGCTGTCCCGCACCAAAACGCTTTCCGCGCCGGCCAATCACGCTCACTATCGCCCCCTGGCTGTCCCGCACCAAAACGCCTCCCGCGCCGGCCGATCACGCTCACTATCGCCCCCTGGCTGTCCCGCACCAAAACGCTTTCCGCGCCGGCCGATCACGCTCACTATCGCCCCTTGGCTGTCCCGCACCAAAACGCCTTCCGCGCCGGCCGATCACGCTCACTATCGCCCCCTGGCTGTCCCGCACCAAAACGCCTTCCGCGCCGGCCGATCACGCTCACTATCGCCCCCTGGCTGTCCCGCACCAAAACGCCTTCCGCGCTGGCCGATCACGCTCACTATCGCCACCCCCTGGCTGTCCCGCAGCAAAACGCTTTCCGCGCTGGCCGATCACGCTCACTATCGCCCCCTGGCTGTCCCGCACCAAAACGCTTTCCGCGCCGGCCGATCACACTCACTATCGCCCCCTGGCTGTCCTGCACCAAAACGCCTTCCGCGCTGGCCGATCACGCACACTATCGCCCCCTGGCTGTCCCGCCCCAAAACACCTTCCGCGCTGTCCGATCACGCTCACTATCGCCCCCTGGCTGTCCCGCACCAAAACGCTTTCCACGCTGTCCGATCACGCTCACTATCGCCCCCTGGCTGTCCCGCACCAAAACGCTTTCCGCGCCGGCCAATCACGCTCACTATCGCCCCCTGGCTGTCCCGCACCAAAACGCCTTCCGCGCCGGCCGATCACGCTCACTATCGCCCCCTGGCTGTCCCGCACCAAAACGCTTTCCGCGCCGGCCGATCACGCTCACTATCGCCCCCTGGCTGTCCCGCACCAAAACGCCTTCCGCGCCGGCCGATCACGCTCACTATCGCCCCCTGGCTGTCCCACACCAAAACGCCTTCCCCTCCGGCCGATCACTCTCAGTATCGCCCCCTGGCTGTTCCGCACCAAAACCCCTTCCGCGCTGGCCGATCATGCTCACTATCGCCCCCTGGCTGTTCCGCACCAAAACGCCTTCCCCTCCGGCCGATCACTCTCACTATCGCCCCCTGGCTGTTCCGCACCAAAACGCCTTCCGCGCTGTCCGATCACGCTCACTATCGCCACCCCCTGGCTGTCCCGCAGCAAAAACGCCTCCCGCGCCGGCCGATCACGCTCACTATCGCCCCCTGGCTGTCCCGCACCAAGACGCCTTCCGCGTCGGCCGATCACGCTCACTATCGCCCCCTGGCTGTTCCGCACCAAAACGCCTTCCGCGCTGGCCGATCACGCTCACTATCGCCCCCTGGCTGTCCCGCACCAAAACACCTTCCGCGCTATCCGATCACGCTCACTATCGCCCCCTGGCTGTCCCGCACCAAGACGCCTTCGACGCCGGTCGATCACGCTCACTATCGCCCCCTGGCTGTTCCGCACCAAACCGCTTTCCGCGCTGGCCGATCACGCGCACTATCGCCCCCTGGCTGTCCCGCAGCAAAAACGCCTCCCGCGCCGGCCGATCACGCTCACTATCGCCCCCTGGCTGTCCCGCACCAAAACGCTTTCCACGCTGTCCGGTCACGCTCACTATCGCCCCCTGGCTGTCCCGCACCAAAACGCTTTCCGCGATGGCCGATCACGCTCACTATCGCCCCCTGGCTGTCCCGCACCAAAACGCTTTCCGCGCTGGCCGATCACGCTCACTATCGCCCCCTGGCTGTCCCGCACCAAAACGCTTTCCACGCTGTCCTGTCACGCTCACTATCGCCACCCCCTGGCTGTCCCGCAGTAAAACGCTTTCCGCGCTGGCCGATCACGCTCACTATCGCCCCCTGGCTGTCCCGCACTAAAACGCTTTCCACGCTGTCCGGTCACGCTCACTATCGCCCCCTGGCTGCCTTGCACCAAGATGCCTCCCGCGCCGGCCGATCACGCTCACTATCGCCCCCTGGCTGTCCCGCACCAAAACGCTTTCCACGCTGTCCGGTCACGCTCACTATCGCCCCCTGGCTGTCCCGCACCAAAACGCTTTCCGCGATGGCCGATCACGCTCACTATCGCCCCCTGGCTGTCCCGCACCAAAACGCTTTCCGCGCTGGCCGATCACGCTCACTATCGCCCCCTGGCTGTCCCGCACCAAAACGCTTTCCACGCTGTCCTGTCACGCTCACTATCGCCACCCCCTGGCTGTCCCGCAGCAAAACGCTTTCCGCGCTGGCCGATCACGCTCACTATCGCCCCCTGGCTGTCCCGCACCAAAACGCTTTCCACGCTGTCCGGTCACGCTCACTATCGCCCCCTGGCTGCCTTGCACCAAGATGCCTTCCGCGCCGGCCGATCACGCGCACTATCGCCCCCTGGTTTCCCGCACCAAGACGCCTTCCGCGCCGGCCGATCACGCTCACTATCGCCCCCTGGCTGTCCCGCACCAAAACGCTTTCCACGCTGTCCGATCACGCTCACTATCGCCCCCTGGCTGTCCCGCACCAAAACGCTTTCCACGCTGTCCGATGACGCTCACTATTGCCCCCTGGCTGTCCCGCACCAAAACGCTTTCCGCGCCGGCCAATCACGCTCTCTATCGCCCCCTGGCTGTCCCGCACCAAAACGCCTTCCGCGCCGGCTGATCACGCTCACTATCGCCTCCTGGCTGTCCCGCACCAAAACGCTTTCCGCGCCGGCCGATCACGCTCACTATCGCCCCCTGGCTGTCCCGCACCAAGACGCCTTCCGCGCCGGCCGACTACGCTCACTATCGCCCCCTGGCTGTCCTGCACCAAAACGCTTTCCACGCTGTCCGATCACGCTCACTATCGCCCCCTGGCTGTCCCGCACCAAAACGCTTTCCACGCTGTCCGATCACGCTCACTATCGCCCCCTGGCTGTCCCGCACCAAAACGCTTTCCGCGCCGGCCAATCACGCTCACTATCGCCCCCTGGCTGTCCCGCTCCAAAACGCCTCCCGCGCCGGCCGATCACGCTCACTATCGCCCCCTGGCTGTCCCGCACCAAAACGCTTTCCGCGCCGGCCGATCACGCTCACTATCGCCCCTTGGCTGTCCCGCACCAAAACGCCTTCCGCGCCGGCCGATCACGCTCACTATCGCCCCCTGGCTGTCCCGCACCAAAACGCCTTCCGCGCCGGCCGATCACGCTCACTATCGCCCCCTGGCTGTCCCGCACCAAAACGCCTTCCGCGCTGGCCGATCACGCTCACTATCGCCACCCCCTGGCTGTCCCGCAGCAAAACGCTTTCCGCGCTGGCCGATCACGCTCACTATCGCCCCCTGGCTGTCCCGCACCAAAACGCTTTCCGCGCCGGCCGATCACACTCACTATCGCCCCCTGGCTGTCCTGCACCAAAACGCCTTCCGCGCTGGCCGATCACGCACACTATCGCCACCCCTTGGCTGTCCCGCACCAAAACGCTTTCCACGCTGTCCGATCACGCTCACTATCGCCCCCTGGCTGTCCCGCACCAAAACGCTTTCCGCGCCGGCCAATCACGCTCACTATCGCCCCCTGGCTGTCCCGCACCAAAACGCTTTCCGCGCCGGCCGATCACGCTCACTATCGCCCCCTGGCTGTCCCGCACCAAAACGCCTTCCGCGCCGGCCGATCACGCTCACTATCGCCCCCTGGCTGTCCCGCACCAAAACGCCTTCCGCGCCGGCCGATCACGCTCACTATCGCCCCCTGGCTGTCCCGCACCAAAACGCCTTCCGCGCTGGCCGATCACGCTCACTATCGCCACCCCCTGGCTGTCCCGCAGCAAAACGCTTTCCGCGCTGGCCGATCACGCTCACTATCGCCCCCTGGCTGTCCCGCACCAAAACGCTTTCCGCGCCGGCCGATCACACTCACTATCGCCCCCTGGCTGTCCTGCACCAAAATGCCTTCCGCGCTGGCCGATCACGCTCACTATCGCCACCCCTTGGCTGTCCCGCACCAAAACGCTTTCCGCGCTGGCCGATCACGCTCACTATCGCCCCCTGGCTTTCCCGCCCCAAAACGCCTTCCGCGCTGTCCGATCGCGCTCACTATCGCCCCCTGGCTGTCCCACACCAAAACGCCTTCCGCGCCGGCCGATCACGCTCACTATCGCCCCCTGGCTATCCCGCACCAAAACGCTTTCCGCGCCGGCCGATCACGCTCACTATCGCCCCCTGGCTATCCCGCACCAAAACGCTTTCCGCGCCTGTCGATCACGCTCACTATCGCCACCCCCTGGCTGTCCCGCACCAAAACGCGTTCCGCGCCGGCCGATCACACTCACTATCGCCACCCCCTGGCTGTCCCGCACCAAAACGCCTTCTGCTCCGGCCGATCTCGCTCACTATCGCCCCCTGGCTGTCCCGCACCAAAACGCCTTCCGCGCTGTCCGATCACGCTCAGTATCGCCCCCTGGCTGTCCCGCACCAAAACGCCTTCCGCGCCGGCCGATCACGCTCACTATCGCCGCCTGGCTGTCCCGCACCAAAACGCCTTCCGCGCTGTCCGATCACGCTCACTATCGCCCCCTGGCTGTCCCGCACCAAAACGCCTTCCGCGCTGGCCGATCACGCTCATTATCGCCCCCTGGCTGTCCCGCACCAAAACGCTTTCCGCGCCGGCCGATCACGCTCACTATCGCCCCCTGGCTGTCCCGCACCAAAACGCCTTCCCCGCCGGCCGATCACGCTCACTATCGCCCCCTGGCTGTCCCGCACCAAAACGCCTTCCGCGCTGGCCGATCACGCTCACTATCACCCCCTGGCTGTCCCGCACCAAAACGCTTTCCGCGCTGTCCGATCACGCTCACTATCGCCACCCCCGGCTGTCCCGCACCAAAACGCCTTCCGCGCTGTCCAATCACGCTCACTATCGCCCACTGGTGTCCCGCACCAAAACGCTTTCCGCGCTGTCCGATCACGCTCACTATCGCCCCCTGGCTGTCCCGCACCAAAACGCTTTCCGCGCCGGCCGATCACGCTCACTATCGCCCCCTGGCTGTCCCGCACCAAAACGCCTTCCGTGCTGTCCGATCACGCGCACTATCGCCCCCTGGCTGTCCCGCACCAAAACGCTTTCCGCGCCGGCCGATCACACTCACTATCGCCACCCCCTGGCTGTCCCGCACCAAAACGCTTTCCGCGCTGACCGATCACGCTCACTATCGCCCCCCCCTTGGCAGTCCCGCACCAAAACGCTTGCCGCGCCGGCCGAACACGCTCACTATCGCCCCCTGGCTGTCCCGCACCAAAACGCCTTCCGCGCTGTCCGATCACGCTCACTATCGCCCCCTGGCTGTCCCGCACCAAAACGCCTTCCGCTCCGGCCGATCACGCTCACTATCGCCCCCTGGCTGTCCCGCACCAAAACGCCTTCCGCGCCGGCCGATCGCGCTCACTATCGCCCCCTGGCTGTCCCGCGCCAAAACGCCTTCCGCGCCGGCCGATCACGCTCACTATCGCCCCCTGGCTGTCCCGCACCAAAACGCCTTCCGCGCCGGCCGATCACGCTCACTATCGCCTCCTGGCTGTCCCGCACCAAAACGCCTTCCGCGCCGGCCGATCACGCTCACTATCGCCCCCTGGCTGTCCCGCACCAAAACGCCTTCCGCGCCGGCCGATCACACTCACTATCGCCCCCTGGCTGTCCCGCGCCAAAACGCCTTCCGCGCCGGCCGATCACGCTCACTATCGCCTCCTGGCTGTCCCGCACCAAAACGCCTTCCGCGCTGTCCGATCACTCTCACTATCGCCCCCTGGCTGTCCCGCACCAAAACGCCTTCCGCGCTGGCCGATCACGCTCACTATCGCCACCTCCTGGGTGTCCCGCACCAAAACGCCTTCCGCGCTGTCCGATCACTCTCACTATCGCCCCCTGGCTGTCCCGCACCAAAACGCGTTCCGCTCCGGCCGATCACGCTCACTATCGCCCCCTGGCTGTCCCGCACCAAAACGCCTTCCGCGCTGGCCGATCACGCTCCCTATCGCCACCTCCTGGGTGTCCCGCACCAAAACGCTTTCCACGCTGTCTGATCACGCTCACTATGCCCCCTGGCTGTGCCGCACCAAAACGCCTTCCGCGCTGTCCGATCACGCTCACTATCGCCCCGTGGCTGTCCCGCTCCAAAACGCTTTCCGCCCTGGCCGATCACACTCACTACCGCCCCCTGGCTGTCCCGCACCAAAGCGCCATCTGCGCTGTCCGATCACGCTCACTATCACCCCCTGGCTGTCCTGCACCAAAACGCTTTCCGCGCCGGCCGATCACGCTCACTATCGTCCCCTGGCTGTCCCGCACCAAAACGCCTTCCGCGCTGTCAGATCACGCTCACTATCGCCCCCTGGCTGTCCCGCACCAAAACGCTTTCCGCGCTGGCCGATCACGCTCACTATCGCCCCCTGGCTGTCCCGCACCAAAACGCTTTCCGCGCTGGCCGATCACGCTCACTATCGCCCCCTGGCTGTCCCGCACCAAAACGCCTTCCGCGCTGTCCGATCACGCTCACTATCGCCCCCTGGCTGTCCCGCCCCAAAACACCTTCCGCGCTGTCCGATCACGCTCACTATCGCCCCCTGGCTGTCCCACACCAAAACGCCTTCCGCGCCGGCCGATCACGCTCACTATCACCCCCTGGCTGTCCCGGTCCAAAACGCCTTCCGCGCCGGCCGATCACGCTCACTATCGCCCCCTGGCTTACCCGCACCAAAACGCTTTCCGCGCCGGCCCATCACGCTCACTATCGCCCCCTGGCTATCCCGCACCAAAACGCTTTCCGCGCCGGTCGATCACGCTCACTATCGCCACCCCCTGGCTGTCCCGCACCAAAACGCGTTCCGCGCCGGCCGATCACACTCACTATCGCCACCCCCTGGCTGTCCCGCACCAAAACGCCTTCCGCTCCGGCCGATCACGCTCACTATCGCCCCCTGGCTGTCCCGCACCAAAACGCCTTCCGCGCTGTCCGATCATGCTCAGTATCGCCCCCTGGCTGTCCCGCACCAAAACGCCTTCCGCGCCGGCCGATCACGCTCACTATCGCCGCCTGGCTGTCCCGCACCAAAACGCCTTCCGCGCTGTCCGATCACGCTCACTATCGCCCCCTGGCTGTCCCGCACCAAAACGCCTTCCGCGCTGGCCGATCACGCTCATTATCGCCCCCTGGCTGTCCCGCACCAAAACGCTTTCCGCGCCGGCCGATCACGCTCACTATCGCCACCCCCTGGCTGTCCCGCACCAAAACGCCTTCTGCGCTGTCCGATCACGCTCACTATCGCCCCCTGGCTGTCCCGCACCAAAACGCCTTCCGCGCTGGCCGATCACGCTCACTATCACCCCCTGGCTGTCCCGCACCAAAACGCTTTCCGCGCTGTCCGATCACGCTCACTATCGCCACCCCCGGCTGTCCCGCACCAAAACGCCTTCCGCGCTGTCCAATCACGCTCACTATCGCCCACTGGTGTCCCGCACCAAAACGCTTTCCGCGCTGTCCGATCACGCTCACTATCGCCCCCTGGCTGTCCCGCACCAAAACGCTTTCCGCGCCGGCCGATCACGCTCACTATCGCCCCCTGGCTGTCCCGCACCAAAACGCCTTCCGTGCTGTCCGATCACGCGCACTATCGCCCCCTGGCTGTCCCGCACCAAAACGCTTTCCGCGCCGGCCGATCACACTCACTATCGCCACCCCCTGGCTGTCCCGCACCAAAACGCTTTCCGCGCTGACCGATCACGCTCACTATCGCCCCCCCCTTGGCTGTCCCGCACCAAAACGCTTGCCGCGCCGGCCGATCACGCTCACTATCGCCCCCTGGCTGTCCCGCACCAAAACGCCTTCCGCGCTGTCCGATCACGCTCACTATCGCCCCCTGGCTGTCCCGCACCAAAACGCCTTCCGCGCCGGCCGATCACGCTCACTATCGCCCCCTGGCTGTCCCACACCAAAACGCCTTCCGCGCCGGCCGATCACGCTCACTATCGCCCCCTGGCTGTCCCGCACCAAAACGCCTTCCGCGCCGGCCGATCACGCTCACTATCGCCCCCTGGCTGTCCCGCACCAAAACGACTTCCGCGCCGGCCGATCACGCTCACTATCGCCTCCTGGCTGTCCCGCACCAAAACGCCTTCCGCGCCGGCCGATCACGCTCACTATCGCCCCCTGGCTGTCCTGCACCAAAACGCCTTCCACGCTGGCCGATCACGCTCACTATCGCCACCTCCTGGGTGTCCCGCACCAAAACGCTTTCCGCGCTGTCCGATCACGCTCACTATCGCCCCCTGGCTGTCCCGCACCAAAACGCCTTCCGCTCCGGCCGATCACGCTCACAATCGCCCCCTGGCTGTCCCGCACCAAAACGCGTTCCGCTCCGGCCGATCACGCTCACTATCGCCCCCTGGCTGTCCCGCACCAAAACGCCTTCCGCGCTGGCCGATCACGCTCCCTATCGCCACCTCCTGGGTGTCCCGCACCAAAACGCTTTCCACGCTGTCCGATCACGCTCACTATGCCCCCTGGCTGTGCCGCACCAAAACGCCTTCCGCGCTGTCCGATCACGCTCACTATCGCCCCCTGGCTGTCCCGCACCAAAACGCGTTCCGCTCCGGCCGATCACTCTCACTATCACCCACTGGCTGTCCCGCACCAAAACGCCTTCCGCGCTGGCCGATCACGCGCACTATCGCCCCCTGGCTGTCCCGCACCAAAACGCTTTCCGCGCCGGCCGATCACGCTCACTATCGCCCACTTGCTGTCCCGCACCAAAACGGTTTCCGCCCTGGCCGATCACACTCACTATCGCCCCCTGGCTGTCCCGCTCCAAAACGCTTTCCGCCCTGGCAGATCACACTCACTATCACCCCCTGGCTGTCCCGCACCAAAACGCTTTCCGCGCTGTCCGATCACGCTCACTATCGCCACCCCCGGCTGTCCCGCACCAAAACGCCTTCCGCGCTGTCCAATCACGCTCACTATCGCCCACTGGTGTCCCGCACCAAAACGCTTTCCGCGCTGTCCGATCACGCTCACTATCGCCCCCTGGCTGTCCCGCACCAAAACGCTTTCCGCGCCGGCCGATCACGCTCACTATCGCCCCCTGGCTGTCCCGCACCAAAACGCCTTCCGTGCTGTCCGATCACGCGCACTATCGCCCCCTGGCTGTCCCGCACCAAAACGCTTTCCGCGCCGGCCGATCACACTCACTATCGCCACCCCCTGGCTGTCCCGCACCAAAACGCTTTCCGCGCTGACCGATCACGCTCACTATCGCCCCCTGGCTGTCCCGCTCCAAAACGCTTTCCGCCCTGGCAGATCACACTCACTACCGCCCCCTGGCTGTCCCGCACCAAAACGCCTTCCGCGCTGTCCGATCACGCTCACTATCGTCCCCTGGCTGTCCCGCACCAAAACGCCTTCCGCGCTGTCAGATCACGCTCACTATCGCCCCCTGGCTGTCCCGCACCAAAACGCTTTCCGCGCTGGCCGATCACGCTCACTATCGCCCCCTGGCTGTCCCGCACTAAAACGCTTTCCGCGCTGGCCGATCACGCTCACTATCATCCCCTGGCTGTCCCGCACCAAAACGCCTTCCGCGCTGTCAGATCACGCTCACTATCGCCCCCTGGCTGTCCCGCACCAAAACGCTTTCCGCGCTGGCCGTTCACGCTCACTATCGCCCCCTGGCTGTCCCGCACCAAAACGCCTTCCGCGCTTTCTGATCACGCTCACTATCGCCCCCTGGCTGTCCCGCACCAAAACGCTTTCCGCGCTGTCCGATCACACTCACTATCGCCCCCTGGCTGTCCCGCGCCAAAACGCCTTCCGCGCTGTCCGATCACGCACACTATCGCCCCCTGGCTGTCCCGCATCAAAACGCTTTCCACGCTGTCCGATCACGCTCACTATCGCCCCCTGGCTGTCCCGCACCAAAACGCTTTCCGCGCCGGCCAATAACGCTCACTATCACCCCTGGCTGTCCCGCACCAAAACGCCTTCCGCTCCGGCCGATCACGCTCACTATCGCCCCCTGGCTGTCCCGCATCAAAACGCTTTCCACGCTGTCCGATCACGCTCACTATCGTCCCCTGGCTATCCCGCATCAAAACGCTTTCCACGCTGTCCGATCATGCTCACTATCACCCGCTGGCTGTCCTGCACCAAAACGCCGTCCGCGCCGGCCGATCACGCTCACTATCGCCCCCTGGCTGTCCCGCACCAAAACGCCTTCCGCGCCGGCCGATCACGCTCACTATCGCCCCCTGGTTTCCCGCACCAAAACGCCTTCCGCGCCGGCCGATCACGCTCACTATCGCCCCCTGGCTGTCCCGCTCCAAAACGCCTTCCGCGCCGGCCGATCACGCTCACTATCGCCACCTGGCTGTCCCGCACCAAAACGCCTTCCGCGCTGGCCGTTCACGCTCACTATCGCCCCCTGGCTGTCCCGCACCAAAACGCTTTCCGCGCCGGCCAATCACGCTCACTATCACCCCCTGGCTGTCCCGCACCAAAACGCCGTCCGCGCCGGCCGATCACGCTCACTATCGCCCCCTGGCTGTCCCGCACCAAAACGCCTTCCGCGCCGGCCGATCACGCTCACTATCGCCCCCTGGCTGTCCCGCTCCAAAACGCCTTCCGCGCTCTCCGATCACGCTCACTATCGCCCCCTGGCTGTCCCGCAACAAAACGCCTTCCGCGATGTCCGATCACGCTCACTATCGCCCCCTGGCTGTTCCGCACCAAAACGCCTTCCGCGCTGGCCGATCACGCTCACTATCGCCCCCTGGCTGTCCCGCACTAAAACGCCTTCCGCGCTGGCCGATCACGCTCACTATCGCCCCCTGGCTGTCCCGCACCAAAACGCCTTCTGCGCTGGCTGATCACGCTCACTATCACCCCCTGGCTGTCCAGCACCAAAACGCCTTCCGCGCTGGCCGATCACGCTCACTATCGCCCCCTGGCTGTCCCGCACCAAAACACCTTCCGCGCTGGCCGATCACGCTCACTATCACCCCTGGCTGTCCCGCACCAAAACGCTTTCCGCGCCGGCCGATCACGCTCACTATCGCCCCCTGGCTGTCCCGCACCAAAACGCTTTACGCGCCGGCCGATCACGCTCACTATCACCCCCTGGCTGTCCCGGACCAAAACGCCTTCCGCGCTGTTCGATCACGCTCACTATCGCCACCCCCTGGCTGTCCCGCACCAAAACGCTTTCCGCGCCGGCCGATCACGCTCACTATCGCCCCCTGGCTGTCCCGCACCAAAACGCTTTCCGCGCTGACGGATCACGCACACTATCGCCCCCTGGCTGTCCCGCACCAAAACGCCTTCCGCGCTGTCCGATCACGCTCAGTATCGCCCCCTGGCTGTCCCGCACCAAAACGCCTTCCGCGCCGGCCAATCACGCTCACTATCGCCCCCTGGCTTTCCCGCACCAAAACGCTTTCCGCGCCGGCCGATCACGCTCACTATCGCCCCCTGGCTGTCCCGCACCAAAACGCCTTCCGCGCTGTCCGATCACGCTCACTATCGCCCCCTGGCTGTCCCGCACCAAAACGCCTTCCGCGCTGGCCGATCATGCTCACTATCTCCCCCTGGCTGTCCCGCAGCAAAACGCCTTCCGCGCTGGCCGATCACTCTCACTATCGCCCCCTGGCTGTCCCGCACCAAAACGCTTTCCGCGCTGTCCGATCACGCACACTATCGCCCCCTGGTGTCCCGCACCAAAACGCTTTCCGCGCTGTCCGATCACGCTCACTATCGCCCCCTGGCTGTCCCGCACCAAAACGCCTTCCGCGCTGTCCGATCACGCTCACTATCGCCCCCTGGCTGTCCCGCACCAAAACGCTTTCCGCGCTGTCCGATCACGCTCACTATCGCCCCCTGGTGTTCCGCACCAAAACGCTTTCCGCGCTGTCCGATCACGCTCACTATCGCCCCCTGGCTGTCCCGCACCAAAACGCTTTCCGCGCTGTCCGATCACGCTCACTATCGCCCCCTGGCTGTCCCGCATCAAAACGCCTTCCGCGCTGGCCGATCACGCTCACTATCGCCCCCTGGTGCCCCGCACCAAAACGCTTTCCGCGCTGTCCGATCACGCTCACTATCGCCCCCTGGCTGTCCCGCACCAAAACGCCTTCCGCGCTGTCCGATCACGCTCACTATCGCCCCCTGGCTGTCCCGCACCAAAACGCCTTCCGCGCTGTCCGATCACTCTCACTATCGCCCCCTGGTGTCCCGCACCAAAACGCTTTCCGCGCTGTCCGATCACGGTCACTATCGCCCCCTGGCTGTCCCGCACCAAAACGCCTTCCGCGCTGTCCGATCACTCTCACTATCGCCCCCTGGTGTCCCGCACCAAAACGCTTTCCGCGCTGACCGATCACGCTCACTATCGCCACCCCCGGCTGTCCCGCACCAAAACGCCTTCCGTGCTGTCCGATCACGCTCACTATCGCCCCCCGGGCTGTCCCGCACCATAACGCTTTCCGCGCCGGCCGATCCCACTCACTATCGCCCCCCCCTGGCTGTCCCGCACCAAAACGCTTTCCGCGCTGACCGATCACGCTCACTATCGCCACCCCCGGCTGTCCCGCACCAAAACGCTTTCCGCGCCGGCCGATCACACTCACTATCGCCCCCCCCTGGCTGTCCCGCACCAAAACGCCTTCCGTGCTGTCCGATCACGCTCACTATCGCCCCCTGGCTGTCCCGCACCAAAACGCTTTCCGCGCCGGCCGATCACGCACACTATCGCCCCCTGGCTGTCCCGCACCAAAACGCCTTCCGCGCTGTCCGATCACGCTCACTATCGCCCCCTGGCTGTCCCGCACCTAAACGCCTTCCGCGCCGGCCAATCACGCTCACTATCGCCCCCTGGCTGTCCCGCACCAAAACGCCTTCTGCGCCGGCCGATCACGCTCACTATCGCCACCCCATGGCTGTCCCGCACCAAATCGCCTTCCGCGCCGGCCGATCACGCTCGCTATCGCCCCCTGGCTGTCCCGCACCAAAACACCTTCCGCACTGGCCGATCACGCTCACTATCGCCCCCTGACTGTCCCGCACCAAAACGCCTTCCGCGCCGGCAGATCACGCTCACAATCGCCCCCTGGCTGTCCCGCACCAAAACGCCTTCCGCGCCGGCCGATCACGGCTCACTATCGCCCCCTGGCTGTCCCGCACCAAAACGCCTTCCGCGCTGTCCGATCACGCTCACTATCGCCCCCTGGCTGTCCCGCACCAAAACATCTTCCGCGCTGTCCGATCACACTCACTATCGCCCCCTGGCTGTCCCGCACCAAAACGCCTTCCGCGCAGGCCGATCACGCTCACTATCACCCCCTGGCTGTCCCGCACCAAAACATCTTCCGCGCTGTCCGATCACACTCACTATCGCCCCCTGGCTGTCCCGCACCAAAACGCCTTCCGCGCAGGCCGATCACGCTCACTATCGCCCCCTGGCTGTCCCGCACCAAAACATCTTCCGCGCTGTCCGATCACACTCACTATCGCCCCCTGGCTGTCCCGCACCAAAACGCCTTCCGCGCCGGCCGATCACGCTCACTATCGCCTCCTGGCTGTCCCGCACCAAAACGCCTTCTGCGCCGGCCGATCACGCTCACTATCGCCACCCCATGGCTGTCCCGCACCAAATCGCCTTCCGCGCCGGCCGATCACGCTCGCTATCGCCCCCTGGCTGTCCCGCACCAAAACGCCTTCCGCACTGGCCGATCACGCTCAGTATCGCCCCCTGGCTGTCCCGCACCAAAACGCCTTCCGCGCCGGCCGATCACGCTCACTATCACCCCCTGACTGTCCCGCACCAAAACGCCTTCCGCGCCGGCAGATCACGCTCACTATCGCCCCCTGGCTGTCCCGCACCAAAACGCCTTCCGCGCCGGCCGATCACGCTCACTATCGCCCCCTGGCTGTCCCGCACCAAAACGCCTTCCGCGCCGGCCGATCACACGCACTATCGCCCCCTGGCTGTCCCGCACCAAAACGCCTTCCGCGCTGACCGATCACGGCTCACTATCGCCCCCTGGCTGTCCCGCACCAAAACGCCTTCCGCGCTGTCCGATCACGCTCACTATCGCCCCCTGGCTGTCCCGCACCAAAACATCTTCCGCGCTGTCCGATCACACTCACTATCGCCCCCTGGCTGTCCCGCACCAAAACGCCTTCCGCGCAGGCCGATCACGCTCACTATCGCCCCCTGGCTGTCCCGCACCAAAACATCTTCCGCGCTGTCCGATCACACTCACTATCGCCCCCTGGCTGTCCCGCACCAAAACGCCTTCCGCGCAGGCCGATCACGCTCACTATCGCCCCCTGGCTGTCCCGCACCAAAACATCTTCCGCGCTGTCCGATCACACTCACTATCGCCCCCTGGCTGTCCCGCACCAAAACGCCTTCCGCGCAGGCCGATCACGCTCACTATCGCCTCCTGGCTGTCCCGCACCAAAACGCCTTCTGCGTTGGCCGATCACGCTCACTATCACCCCCTGGCTGTCCCGCACCAAAACGCCTTCCGCTCCGGCCGATCACGCGCACTATCGCCCCCTGGCTGTCCCGCACCAAAACGCCTTCCGCGCCGGCCGATCACTTTCACTATCGCCCCCTGGCTGTCCCGGACCAAAACGCCATCCGCGCCTGCCGATCACTCTCACTATCGCCCCCTGGCTGTCCCGGACCAAATCGCCTTCCGCGCTGTCCGATCACGCTCACTATCGCCCCCTGGCTGTCCCGGACCAAAACGCTTTCCGCGTCGGCCGATCATGCTCACTATCGCCCCCTGGCTGTCCCGCACCAAAACGCCTTCCGCGCCGGCCGATCACTCACTATCGCCCCCTGGCTGTCCCGCACCAAAACGCCTTCCGCGCCGGCCGATCACTCTCACTATCGCCCCCTGGCTGTCCCGCACCAAAACGCCTTCCGCGCTGGCCGATCATGCTCACTATCTCCCCCTGGCTGTCCCGCACCAAAACGCCTTCCGAGCCGGCCGATCACGCGCACTATCGCCCCCTGGCTGTCCCGCACCAAAACGCCTTCCGCGCCGGCCGATCACTCTCACAATCGCCCCCTGGCTGTCCCGCACCAAAACGCCTTCCGCGCTGTCCGATCACGCTCACTATCGCCCCCTGGCTGTCCCGGACCAAAATGCTTTCCGCGCCGGCCGATCACGCTCACTATCGCCCCCTGGCTGTCCCGCACCAAAACGCCTTCTGCGCTGGCCGATCATGCTCACTATCTCCCCCTGGCTGTTCCGCACCAAAACGCATTCCGAGCCGGCCGATCACGCGCACTATCGCCCCCTGGCTGTCCCGCACCAAAACGCCTTCCGCGCTGACCGATCACGCGCACTATCGCCCCCTGGCTGTCCCGCACCAAAACGCCTTCCGCGCCGGCCGATTACGCTCACTATCGCCACCCCCTGGCTGTCCCGCACCAAAAGGCCTTCCGCGCCGGCCGATCACTCTCACTATCGCCCCCTGGCTGTCCCGCACCAAAACGCTTTCCGCTCCGGCCGATCACGCTCACTATCGCCCCCTGGCTGTCCCGCACCAAAACGCCTTCCGCGCCGGCCGATCACGCTCACTATTACCCCCTGGCTGTCCCGCACCAAAACGCCTTCCGCGCTGGCCGATCACGCTCCCTATCGCCACCCCCTGGCTGTCCCGCACCAAAACGCCTTCCGCTCCGGCCGATCACGCTCACTATCGCCCCCTGGCTGTCCCGCACCAAAACACCTTCCGCTCCGGCCGATCACTCTCACTATCGCCCCCTGGCTGTCCCGCACCAAAACGCCTTCCGCGCTGGCCGATCACTCTCACTATCGCCCCCTGGCTGTCCCGCACCAAAACGCCTTCCGCGCCGGCCGATCACACACTCTATCGCCCCCTGGCTCTCCCGCACCAAAACGCCTTCCGCGCTGACCGATCACGCTCACTATCGCCCCCTGGCTGTCCCGCACCAAAACGCCTTCCGCGCTGTCCGATCACGCTCACTATCGCCCCCTGGCTGTCCCGCAACAAAACGCCTTCCGCGCTGACCGATCACGCTCACTATCGCCCCCTGGCTGTCCCGCACCAAAACACCTTACGCGCTGACCGATCACGCTCACTATCGCCCCCTGGCTGTCCCGCACCAAAACGCCTTCCGCGCGGGCCGATCACGCTCACTATCGCCACCCCATGGCTGTCCCGCACCAAAACGCCTTCCGCGCTGTCCGATCATGCGCACTATCGCCCCCTGGCTGTCCCGCACCAAAACGCCTTCCGCGCTGGCCGATCACGCTCACTATCGCCCCCTGGCTGTCCCGCACCAAAACGCCTTCCGCGCTGTCCGATCACGCTCACTATCGCCCCCTGGCTGTCCCGCACCAAAACGCTTTCCGCGCTGTCTGATCACGCTCACTATCGCCCCCTGGCTGTCCCGCACCAAAACGCTTTCCACGCTGTCCGATCACGCTCACTATCGCCCCCTGGCTGTCCCGCACCAAAACGCTTTCCACGCTGACCGATCACGCTCACTATCGCCCCCTGGCTGTCCCGCAACAAAACGCCTTCCGCGCTGGCCGATCACGCTCACTATCGCCCCCTGGCTGTCCCGCACCAAAACGCTTTCCGCGCTGTCCGATCACGCTCACTGTCGCCCCCTGGCTGTCCCGCACCAAAACGCTTTCCGCGCTGGCCGATCACGCTCACTATCGCCCCCTGGCTGTCCCGCACCAAAACGCCTTCCGCGCTGACCGATCACGCTCACTATCGCCCCCTGGCTGTCCCGCACCAAAACGCCTTCCGCGCTGACCGATCACGCTCACTATCGCCCCCTGGCTGTCCCGCACCAAAACGCCTTCCGCGCTGTCCGATCGCGCTCACTATCGCCCCCTGGCTGTCCCGCACCAAAACGCTTTCCGCGCTGTCCGATCACGCTCACTATCGCCCCCTGGCTGTCCCGCACCAAAACGCTTTCCACGCTGTCCGATCACGCTCACTATCGCCCCCTGGCTGTCCCGCACCAAAACGCTTTCCACGCGGACCGATCACGCTCACTATCGCCCCCTGGCTGTCCCGCACCAAAACGCCTTCCGCGCTGGCCGATCACGCTCACTATCGCCCCCTGGCTGTCCCGCACCAAAACGCTTTCCGCGCTGTCCGATCACGCTCACTATCGCCCCCTGGCTGTCCCGCACCAAAACGCTTTCCGCGCTGGCCGATCATGCTCACTATCGCCCCCTGGCTGTCCCGCACCAAAACGCTTTCCGCGCTGGCTGATCACGCTCACTATCGCCCCCTGGCTGTCCCGCACCAAAGCGCCTTCCGCGCCGGCCGATCACGCTCACTATCGCCCTCTGGCTGTCCCGCACCAAAACGCCTTCCGCGCCGGCCGATCACGCTCACTATCGCCCCCTGGCTGTCCCGCACCAAAACGCCTTCTGCGCTGTCCGATCACGCTCACTATCGCCCCCTGGCTGTCCCGCACCAAAACGCTTTCCACGCTGACCGATCACGCTCACTATCGCCCCCTGGCTGTCCCGCACCAAAACGCTTTCCACGCTGTCCGATCACGCTCACTATCGCCCCCTGGCTGTCCCGCACCAAAACGCTTTCCACGCTGACCGATCACGCGCACTATCGCCCCCTGGCTGTACCGCACCAAAACGCCTTCCGCGCTGACCGATCACGCGCACTATCGCCCCCTGGCTGTCCCGCACCAAAACGCCTTCCGCGCCGGCCGATTACGCTCACTATCGCCACCCCCTGGCTGTCCCGCACCAAAAGGCCTTCCGCGCCGGCCGATCACTCTCACTATCGCCCCCTGGCTATCCCGCACCAAAACGCTTTCCGCTCCGGCCGATCACGCTCACTATCGCCCCCTGGCTGTCCCGCACCAAAACGCCTTCCGCGCCGGCCGATCACGCTCACTATTGCCCCCTGGCTGTCCCGCACCAAAACGCCTTCCGCGCTGGCCGATCACGCTCCCTATCGCCACCCCCTGGCTGTCCCGCACCAAAACGCCTTCCGTGCTGGCCGATCACTCTCACTATCGCCCCCTGGCTGTCCCGCACCAAAACGCCTTCCGCGCTGGCCGATCACTCTCACTATCGCCCCCTGGCTGTCCCGCACCAAAACGCCTTCCGCGCCGGCCGATCACACACTCTATCGCCCCCTGGCTCTCCCGCACCAAAACGCCTTCCGCGCTGACCGATCACGCTCACTATCGCCCCCTGGCTGTCCCGCACCAAAACGCCTTCCGCGCTGTCCGATCATGCGCACTATCGCCCCCTGGCTGTCCCGCACCAAAACGCCTTCCGCGCTGTCCGATCATGCGCACTATCGCCCCCTGGCTGTCCCGCACCAAAACGCCTTCCGCGCTGGCCGATCACGCTCACTATCGCCCCCTGGCTGTCCCGCACCAAAACGCCTTCCGCGCTGTCCGGTCACGCTCACTATCGCCCCCTGGCTGTCCCGCACCAAAACACCTTCTGCGCTGTCCGATCACGCTCACTATCGCCACCTGGCTGTCCCGCACCAAAACGCCTTCCGCGCTGGCCGATCACGCTCACTATCGCCCCCTGGCTGTCCCGCACCAAAACGCCTTCCGCGCTGTCCGATCACGCTCACTATCGCCCCCTGGCTGTCCCGCACCAAAACACCTTCTGCGCTGTCCGATCACGCTCACTATCGCCACCTGGCTGTCCCGCACCAAAACGCTTTCCGCGCTGTCCGATCACGCTCACTATCGCCCCCTGGCTGTCCCGCACCAAAACGCTTTCCACGCTGTCCGATCACGCTCACTATCGCCCCCTGGCTGTCCCGCACCAAAACGCTTTCCACGCTGACCGATCACGCTCACTATCGCCCCCTGGCTGTCCCGCAACAAAACGCCTTCCGCGCTGGCCGATCACGCTCACTATCGCCCCCTGGCTGTCCCGCACCAAAACGCTTTCCGCGCTGTCCGATCACGCTCACTATCGCCCCCTGGCTGTCCCGCACCAAAACGCTTTCCGCGCTGGCCGATCACGCTCACTATCGCCCCCTGGCTGTCCCGCACCAAAACACCTTACGCGCTGGCCGATCACGCTCACTATCACCCCCTGGCTGTCCCGCACCAAAACGCCTTCCGCGCTGACCGATCACGCTCACTATCGCCCCCTGGCTGTCCCGCACCAAAACGCCTTCCGCGCTGGCCGATCACGCTCACTATCGCCCCCTGGCTGTCCCGCACCAAAACGCCTTCCGCGCTGTCCGATCACGCTCACTATCGCCCCCTGGCTGTCCAGCACCAAAACGCTTTCCACGCTGTCCGATCACGCTCACTATCGCCCCCTGGCTGTCCCGCACCAAAACGCTTTCCACGCTGTCCGATCACGCTCACTGTCGCCCCCTGGCTGTCCCGCACCAAAACGCTTTCCGCGCTGGCCGATCACGCTCACTATCGCCCCCTGGCTGTCCCGCACCAAAACACCTTACGCGCTGGCCGATCACGCTCACTATCACCCCCTGGCTGTCCCGCACCAAAACGCCTTCCGCGCTGACCGATCACGCTCACTATCGCCCCCTGGCTGTCCCGCACCAAAACGCCTTCCGCGCTGGCCGATCACGCTCACTATCGCCCCCTGGCTGTCCCGCACCAAAACGCCTTCCGCGCTGTCCGATCACGCTCACTATCGCCCCCTGGCTGTCCCGCACCAAAACGCTTTCCACGCTGTCCGATAACGCTCACTATCGCCCCCTGGCTGTCCCGCACCAAAACGCTTTCCACGCTGTCCGATCACGCTCACTATCGCCCCCTGGCTGTCCCGCACCAAAACGCTTTCCACGCGGACCGATCACGCTCACTATCGCCCCCTGGCTGTCCCGCACCAAAACGCCTTCCGCGCTGGCCGATCACGCTCACTATCGCCCCCTGGCTGTCCCGCACCAAAACGCTTTCCGCGCTGGCCGATCATGCTCACTATCGCCCCCTGGCTGTCCCGCACCAAAACGCTTTCCGCGCTGGCCGATCACGCTCACTATCGCCCCCTGGCTGTCCCGCACCAAAACGCCTTCCGCGCTGGCCGATCACGCTCACTATCGCCCTCTGGCTGTCCCGCACCAAAACGCCTTCTGCGCTGTCCGATCACGCTCACTATCGCCCCCTGGCTGTCCCGCACCAAAACGCTTTCCACGCTGACCGATCACGCTCACTATCGCCCCCTGGCTGTCCCGCAACAAAACGCCTTCCGCGCTGGCCGATCACGCTCACTATCGCCCCCTGGCTGTCCCGCACCAAAACGCTTTCCGCGCTGTCCGATCACGCTCACTATCGCCCCCTGGCTGTCCTGCACCAAAACGCTTTCCGCGCTGGCCGATCACGCTCACTATCGCCCCCTGGCTGTCCCGCACCAAAACACCTTACGCGCTGGCCGATCACGCTCACTATCACCCCCTGGCTGTCCCGCACCAAAACGCCTTCCGCGCTGACCGATCACGCTCACTATCGCCCCCTGGCTGTCCCGCACCAAAACGCCTTCCGCGCTGGCCGATCATGCTCACTATCGCCCCCTGGCTGTCCCGCACCAAAACGCCTTCCGCGCTGTCCGATCACGCTCACTATCGCCCCCTGGCTGTCCCGCACCAAAACGCTTTCCACGCTGTCCGATCACGCTCACTATCGCCCCCTGGCTGTCCCGCACCAAAACGCTTTCCACGCTGTCCGATCACGCTCACTATCGCCCCCTGGCTGTCCCGCACCAAAACGCTTTCCACGCTGTCCGATCACGCTCACTATCGCCCCCTGGCTGTCCCGCACCAAAACGCTTTCCACGCGGACCGATCACGCTCACTATCGCCCCCTGGCTGTCCCGCACCAAAACGCCTTCCGCGCTGGCCGATCACGCTCACTATCGCCCCCTGGCTGTCCCGCACCAAAACGCTTTCCGCGCTGGCCGATCATGCTCACTATCGCCCCCTGGCTGTCCCGCACCAAAACGCTTTCCGCGCTGGCCGATCACGCTCACTATCGCCCCCTGGCTGTCCCGCACCAAAACGCCTTCCGCGCTGGCCGATCACGCTCACTATCGCCCTCTGGCTGTCCCGCACCAAAACGCCTTCTGCGCTGTCCGATCACGCTCACTATCGCCCCCTGGCTGTCCCGCACCAAAACGCTTTCCACGCTGACCGATCACGCTCACTATCGCCCCCTGGCTGTCCCGCAACAAAACGCCTTCCGCGCTGGCCGATCACGCTCACTATCGCCCCCTGGCTGTCCCGCACCAAAACGCTTTCCGCGCTGTCCGATCACGCTCACTATCGCCCCCTGGCTGTCCTGCACCAAAACGCTTTCCGCGCTGGCCGATCACGCTCACTATCGCCCCCTGGCTGTCCCGCACCAAAACACCTTACGCGCTGGCCGATCACGCTCACTATCACCCCCTGGCTGTCCCGCACCAAAACGCCTTCCGCGCTGACCGATCACGCTCACTATCGCCCCCTGGCTGTCCCGCACCAAAACGCCTTCCGCGCTGGCCGATCATGCTCACTATCGCCCCCTGGCTGTCCCGCACCAAAACGCCTTCCGCGCTGTCCGATCACGCTCACTATCGCCCCCTGGCTGTCCCGCACCAAAACGCTTTCCACGCTGTCCGATCACGCTCACTATCGCCCCCTGGCTGTCCCGCACCAAAACGCTTTCCACGCTGTCCGATCACGCTCACTATCGCCCCCTGGCTGTCCCGCACCAAAACGCTTTCCACGCGGACCGATCACGCTCACTATCGCCCCCTGGCTGTCCCGCACCAAAACGCCTTCCGCGCTGGCCGATCACGCTCACTATCGCCCCCTGGCTGTCCCGCACCAAAACGCTTTCCGCGCTGTCCGATCACGCTCACTATCGCCCCCTGGCTGTCCCGCACCAAAACGCTTTCCGCGCTGGCCAATCATGCTCACTATCGCCCCCTGGCTGTCCCGCACCAAAACGCTTTCCGCGCTGGCCGATCACGCTCACTATCGCCCCCTGGCTGTCCCGCACCAAAACGCCTTCCGCGCTGGCCGATCACGCTCACTATCGCCCTCTGGCTGTCCCGCACCAAAACGCCTTCCGCGCCGGCCAATCACTCTCACTATCGCCCCCTGGCTGTCCCGCACCAAAACGCCTTCCGCGCCGGCCGATCACTCTCACTATCGCCCCCTGGCTGTCCCGCACCAAAACGCCTTCCGCGCTGGCCGATCATGCTCACTATCTCCCCCTGGCTGTCCCGCACCAAAACGCCTTCCGAGCCGGCCGATCACGCGCACTATCGCCCCCTGGCTGTCCCGCACCAAAACGCCTTCCGCGCTGACCGATCACGCGCACTATCGCCCCCTGGCTGTCCCGCACCAAAACGCCTTCCGCGCCGGCCGATTACGCTCACTATCGCCACCCCCTGGCTGTCCCGCACCAAAAGGCCTTCCGCGCCGGCCGATCACTCTCACTATCGCCCCCTGGCTGTCCCGCACCAAAACGCTTTCCGCTCCGGCCGATCACGCTCACTATCGCCCCCTGGCTGTCCCGCACCAAAACGCCTTCCGCGCCGGCCGATCACGCTCACTATTGCCCCCTGGCTGTCCCGCACCAAAACGCCTTCCGCGCTGGCCGATCACGCTCCCTATCGCCACCCCCTGGCTGTCCCGCACCAAAACGCCTTCCGTGCTGGCCGATCACTCTCACTATCGCCCCCTGGCTGTCCCGCACCAAAACGCCTTCCGCGCTGGCCGATCACTCTCACTATCGCCCCCTGGCTGTCCCGCACCAAAACGCCTTCCGCGCCGGCCGATCACACACTCTATCGCCCCCTGGCTCTCCCGCACCAAAACGCCTTCCGCGCTGACCGATCACGCTCACTATCGCCCCCTGGCTGTCCCGCACCAAAACGCCTTCCGCGCTGTCCGATCACACTCACTATCGCCCCCTGGCTTATCGCAACAAAACGCCTTCCGCGCTGACCGATCACGCTCACTATCGCCCCCTGGCTGTCCCGCACCAAAACGCCTTACGCGCTGACCGATCACGCTCACTATCGCCACCCCATGGCTGTCCCGCACCAAAACGCCTTCCGCGCTGTCCGATCATGCGCACTATCGCCCCCTGGCTGTCCCGCACCAAAACGCCTTCCGCGCTGGCCGATCACGCTCACTATCGCCCCCTGGCTGTCCCGCACCAAAACGCCTTCTGCGCTGTCCGATCACGCTCACTATCGCCCCCTGGCTGTCCCGCACCAAAACGCTTTCCGCGCTGTCCGATCACGCTCACTAGCGCCCCCTGGCTGTCCCGCACCAAAACGCTTTCAACGCTGTCCGATCACGCTCACTATCGCCCCCTGGCTGTCCCGCACCAAAACGCTTTCCACGCTGACCGATCACGCTCACTATCGCCCCCTGGCTGTCCCGCACCAAAACGCTTTCCGCGCTGTCCGATCACGCTCACTATCGCCCCCTGGCTGTCCCGCACCAAAACGCTTTCCGCGCTGTCCGATCACGCTCACTATCGCCCCCTGGCTGTCCCGCACCAAAACGCTTTCCGCGCTGGCCGATCACGCTCACTATCGCCCCCTGGCTGTCCCGCACCAAAACACCTGACGCGCTGGCCGATCACGCTCACTATCACCCCCTGGCTGTCCCGCACCAAAACGCCTTCCGCGCTGACCGATCACGCTCACTATCGCCCCCTGGCTGTCCCGCACCAAAACGCCTTCCGCGCTGGCCGATCACGCTCACTATCGCCCCCTGGCTGTCCCGCACCAAAACGCCTTCCGCGCTGTCCGATCACGCTCACTATCGCCCCCTGGCTGTCCAGCACCAAAACGCTTTCCACGCTGTCCGATCACGCTCACTATCGCCCCCTGGCTGTCCCGCACCAAAACGCTTTCCACGCTGTCCGATCACGCTCACTATCGCCCCCTGGCTGTCCCGCACCAAAACGCTTTCCACGCGGACCGATCACGCTCACTATCGCCCCCTGGCTGTCCCGCACCAAAACGCCTTCCGCGCTGGCCGATCACGCTCACTATCGCCCCCTGGCTGTCCCGCACCAAAACGCTTTCCGCGCTGTCCGATCACGCTCACTATCGCCCCCTGGCTGTCCCGCACCAAAACGCTTTCCGCGCTGGCCGATCACGCTCACTATCGCCCCCTGGCTGTCCCGCACCAAAACGCTTTCCGCGCTGGCCGATCACGCTCACTATCGCCCCCTGGCTGTCCCGCACCAAAACGCCTTCCGCGCTGGCCGATCACGCTCACTATCGCCCCCTGGCTGTCCCGCACCAAAACGCCTTCCGCGCTGGCCGATCACGCTCACTATCGCCCCCTGGCTGTCCCGCACCAAAACGCTTTCCGCGCTGGCCGATCACGCTCACTATCGCCCCCTGGCTGTCCCGCACCAAAACGCTTTCCGCGCTGGCCGATCACGCTCACTATCGCCCCCTGGCTGTCCCGCACCAAAACGCCTTCCGCGCTGGCCGATCACGCTCACTATCGCCCCCTGGCTGTCCCGCACCAAAACGCTTTCCGCGCTGTCCGATCACGCTCACTATCGCCCTCTGGCTGTCCCGCACCAAAACGCTTTCCGCGCTGTCCGATCACGCTCAGTATCGCCCCCTGGCTGTCCCGCACCAAAACGCCTTCCGCTCCGGCCGATCACGCTCACTATCGCCCCCTGGCTGTCCCGCACCAAAACGCTTTCCGCGCTGGCCGATCACGCTCACTATCGCCCCCTGGCTGTCCAGCACCAAAACGCCTTCCGCGCTGGCCGATCACGCTCACTATCGCCCCCTGGCTGTTCCGCACCAAAACGCCTTCCGCGCTGGCCGATCACGCTCACTATCGCCCCCTGGCTGTCCCGCACCAAAACGCTTTCCGCGCTGGCCGATCACGCTCACTATCGCCCCCTGGCTGTTCCGCACCAAAACGCCTTCCGCGCTGGCCGATCACGCTCACTATCGCCCCCTGGCTGTCCCGCACCAAAACGCTTTCCGCGCTGGCCGATCACGCTCACTATCGCCCCCCCTGGCTGTCCCGCACCAAAACGCTTTCCACGCTGTCCGATCACGCACACTATCGCCCCCTGGCTGTCCCGCCCCAAAACACCTTCCGCGCTGTCCGATCACGCTCACTATCGCCCCCTGGCTGTCCCGCACCAAAACGCCTTCCGCGCTGTCCGATCACGCTCACTATCGCCCCCCATGGCTGTCCGCACCAAAACGCTTTCCGCACTGTCCGATCACGCTCACTATCGCCCCCTGGCTGTCCCGCACCAAAACGCCTTCCGCGCTGTCCGATCACGCTCACTATCGCCCCCCCTGGCTGTCCCGCACCAAAACGCTTTCCGCGCTGTCCGATCACGCTCACTATCGCCCCCCCTGGCTGTCTCGCACCAAAACGCTTTCCGCGCTGGCCGATCACGCTCACTATCGCCCCCTGGCTGTCCCGCACCAAAACGCCTTCCGCGCTGTCCGATCACGCTCACTATCGCCCCCCCTGGCTGTCTCGCACCAAAACGCCTTCCGCGCCGGCCGATCACGCTCACTATCGCCCCCTGGCTGTCCCGCACCAAAACGCCTTCAGCGCTGTCCGATCACGCTCACTATCGCCCCACCTGGCTGTCCCGCACCAAAACGCCTTCCGCGCTGTCCGATCACGCTCACTATCTCCCCTGGCTGTCCTGCACCAAAACGCCTTCCGCGCTGTCCGATCACGCTCACTATCACCCCACCTGGCTGTCCCGCACCAAAACGCCTTCCGCGCTGTCCGATCACGCTCACTATCGCCCCACCTGGCTGTCCCGCACCAAAACGCCTTCCGCGCTGTCCGATCACGCTCACTACCGCCCCCTGGATGTCCCGCACCAAAACGACGCCCGGCCCAGTACCCAACGCTGAGGCGTCTTTTGGCCCGGGATGAGCTGCAGTGTCTGCGATGGCCCCCAGACCGGAGTTCCGGGGCGCAGGGGTCTCCAGGCTGTCAGGGTCGGGGGTATTTGAAGCCAATCTCCGCCTTGCCTTCTTTCGGCCCTTGCGGCCTGGTGGATGCCCTCCCTCCTCCGCTCCAGCAGCGGTCGCCGCTAGCACGGTGTCCCCCTGTAGGATCGGGGTGGTAATGCCAATGAAGGGGGAGGGGCCGGCGGTGCTACTCGCAGCCACCTCGGTGTTAGTGGTGGCTTTGGAAGCGGGGCAGTTCTTCCGCACCTGCCCCACCTTCTTGCAGGCGTGGCACCGCACGCCATCTGCAAACCAGAAGATCCGGAATGTCTCCCCGAGATGGGAGACCTCGAATCCCCCCTCTAATACACCCTCCCAGGCCAAGCGGGTGAAAGCCTGGCGCCGGAAGGAGTAGGTGTGCCTGAGGGGGGGCGTCCTTCAGGCCGAGAGGGAGCGCCGCTGCCTCAGAACGAACCACCCCCGGTATTTGGAGGTGGGGGAGGAGGAGCTCGGTAGGGAGGTACGGCGGGACATTGAACAACATGACCCGCTCGGCAGTGGCCTCGAGAGGGTCCACTGCCACGTAGGTCCCGCCCACCCCGAGACCCTTTTCCAGGACGAGGTGAACCGCCCTCTCGGCCCTCAGGAAGAACACGACTTTCCCGTACATTCGAGAGGCGGCCACAAAGACCGAGGGGCCGGGGACCCCGGCCATCGTGATGCACCGTCAATGACCACGAGACGAGAGTGGTGGAACAATCGAGGCTTTATTGAGCAAAGATGTTGTGCCTCCTGTAGCTGGAACCAGAATGGCTGCAGCCCCGGAGAGCACACACTTTTATACCCCGCCTGCTGGGCGGAGCCAGCAGGCAGGGAGTTACCACCGTACCTCTAATATATGTGCAGTGCCGTAATACATATAATATACCACTAGTGGTGTCCACCATATTCACCCCCTGTTAAAAAAGAGTCCGGCGGGGTGGTGGAAACATTACAAATTAAGTCTGTTGGGGGCCTTGACCCTTCTCCGCAATCGCCTCAGTCCTGGTGGTGTAACGAAAAGGGTTTCCTTTACTCCACAACAGGCTGGTATTGGGTGTCACAGATAACTGGGGGTGTCTCTCTCCTGCAGGTGTTGAGACCACGGCCCGGAAGTGTCGCACTGGGACAGCTTCGCAAGAGAGAGGGGGCAAGTCTCACTGTTTATACCGAACCAGTCAGGTTGTCCTTGTGCCACACCAGTTACCCTGACTGCCACCTATGCCTGTGTGAGTCTCTCTCCTGTGATGGTGAAATGTCACCCGGAAGCGCCCCACTAGTGCAACCTCACAAGAGAGAGAGAAAGAGGGACCGCTGTTTATTCCTGACCAGAAGCCTCTCTTGAGTGAGCCTGTTCGAGGCACTCGGATTCCCTTTTCCGGTCCTTGGCTTCGAGATTATGTCCTGGCAATTATTGTGACTTGACCAGAGCGGACAGTGAAAGGAAGGTGAGATCCACAATAATGGTAGTTTTAAAATAATTGATTCATTCAAGAGAAATTAAGTCTTCTGCAACTCAGATTAACCCACGCACACAAACACCGATCATGAAATACTACGTGTGAAACAAGAGACGAAACGGCACATCAGAAATTCTTACAGCTTACACAGATTTACTTTAGCGACGCAAACACAGATATATTCACTCACCCACCCCAAACCTCGACAAGCTATACTAATTGGGAGTTTTCTGTGAGCTGGAGGAATATACTCACCGCTCCAGGGACAGGATAGTTAAAAAAAAACGTTGGCACAGATTTCTTTAGATCTTCTTCCAAGCTGGCCGGTCCTTGCGGCTATTGCTCCTCCGGTTCTCGTGGTCTGTTTTCAGAAAGGCGAAGCGTGTGTCAGGCAGGAGAGTAGAGTTCCTGATGCGCGATCAATTACACTCAAGACAAAGTGATTTCATAACTGAGGCTTTAATCTACTAGAACTCTTCCCCAGCAGCTTCGGTACAGAAAGTGAAGGCTGCTGGGACAGCACCATCTCTTATACTCTGCCTATCAGGGCGGAGCTACGTAACAACAGCCAATGGTAGACTCCTAGGTCTAACCAATGGTCATCAGCCTCTTAGGAACCGCAATACCTGGTACTACCACTGTTCCCCAACTGTTCCTCAGACTTGATCTTTTAAGGGCAAAACCCTGAATGGGTCAAACACTGACCCTCCCACAGGTGAGTCCCAGGACAACGGAAGCCTTTCTGATTGTTGACAGGATGGAAGTGATCAAGTTCCTCAATCACAAGGTGTCCGAATGCAATTTGATTTTAGTCAGAGCCCTTACAAAAGTTTGCAATGTCTCTGGAGACAGCGTTAATCGTTATCCCATTACGGTATTGTGCTTCCGCCTGGCCCGGGCAGCAAGTGATTTGCATTTCGACTGCCCCGGCCTGTGAATGAGATCGGGCCGCTTGGTGACTGGCGGCCTGTTTGTCTTGATTCAGTTGTCTGCTTGGTTTCTACAGCAATCTGTCCCCGTAAAATGGAATGTCCCCTTCCAACATGTCCGGTTCATTTGGGTCCTTTGATGAGTTTGCTACAACTTACAGCGGTGATGTGGTCACCGACCTGGTCACCGACCTGGTCACCGACCTGGTCACCGACCTGGTCACCGACCTGGTCACCGACCTGGTCACCGACCTGGTCACCTGCGACTCCCGGAGCTCTTCGTCACCCCTGAGTGGATCCAGTGGGAGGACGGATTCTGCTGGGGTGGGGGCTGTGGTGAGGGTCACTGGGGGGAGGGGGAGTGGCGCAGAGGTGAATGAGGCAACCGGGGGGGGGAGGGCGGTGTCAGGTCAGGGGTCGTGGCTGGGGATCCAGCGGGTGCCAGGTCCCGGAGGGAGACCGTGTCCTGGCGCCCATCGGGGTTTGCCACGTAGGCGTACTGCGGGTTTGCATGTAGGAGGTGGACTTTCTCCGCACACGCTTCTGGAGGAGGACGGGTCCAGGAACTGTCAGCCATGTTGGGAGCGTGACCCCGGAGATGGACTTCCTGGGGAAGGCAAACACACGTTTGTGAGGGGTCTCATTAGTCACGGTGCAGAGGATCGACCGGGTGGAGTGGAGCGCGTCGGGGAGGACCTCCTGCCAGCGGGAGACTGGGAGATTTCCAGACCGTCCCGTTCTCCCTCTCTACCTGACCGTTCCCCCGGGGGTTGTAGCTGGTCGTCCTGCTCGAGCCGATGCCCCTGCTGAGCAGGAACTGACGCAGCTCATCGCTCATGAATGAGGATCCCTGATCGCTGTGGATGTAGGTGGGGAAACCGAACAGAGTGAAGATGCTGTGCAGGGCTTTGATTACCGTGGCAGACATCATGTCGGGGCAGGGGATGGCGAAGGGGAACCGGGAGTACTCATCAATCACGTTCAGAAAGTACGTGTTGCGGTCGGTGGAGGGGAGGGGGCCTTTGAAGTCTATGCTGAGGCGCTCAAAAGGACGGGAGGCCTTCACCAGGTGCGCTCTATCTGGCCGGTTGAAGTGCGGAGTGCACTCTGCGCAGACCTGGCAGTCTCTGGTGATGGTCCTGACCTCCTCAGTGGAGTAGGGCAGATTGCGGGCCTTGATGAAATGGAAGAACCGGGTGACCCCCGGGTGGCAGAGGTCATAGTGGAGAGCCCGGAGTCGGGCCTCCTGTGCGCTGGCACAGGTACCCCGGGATAGGGCATCAGGGGGCTCATTGAGCTTCCCCGGGCGATACAGGATCTCATAATTATAGGTGGAGAGCTCGATCCTCCACCTCAAGATCTTGTCATTTTTGATCTTGCCCCGCTGTGTATTATTAAACATAAAGGCAACTGACCGTTGGTCAGTGAGGAGAGTGAATCTCCTGCCGGCCAGGTAATGCCTCCAATGCCGCACAGCTTCCACTATGGCTTGGGCCTCCTTTTCTACTGAGGAGTGGCGGATTTCGGAGGCATAGAGGGTGCGGGGGAAGAAGGCCACGGGCCTGCCGCCCTGGTTGAGGGTGGCGGCCAGAGCTGCGTCCGATGCATCGCTCTCCACCTGGAAGGGGAGGGACTCGTCGACCGCGTGCATCGCGGCCTTGCCGATGTCGGCCTTGATGCGGTGGAAGGCCTGGCGGGCCTCAGCCGCCAGGGGGAAAACTGTGGACTGGATTAGCGGGCGGGCCTTGTCCGCATAGTTAGGGACCCACTGGGCATAATATGAGAAAAACCCCAGGCATCGTTTCAGGGCCTTGGGGCAGTGGGGGAGAGGGGGTTCCATGAGGGGACGCATGCGGTTGGGGTCGGGCCCCAGAACTCCATTTTCCACGACATAGCCAAGGATGGCTAAGCGGTTGGCGCGGAACACGCATTTCTCCTTATTGTAGGTGAGGTTAAGGAGTTTGGCGGTATGGAGGAATTTTTGGAGATTTACGTCGTGGTCCTGCTGGCCGTGGCCGTAGATGGTGATGTTGTCGAGGTACGGGAAGGTGGCCCGCAGTCCGTCCCGGTCAACCATTCGGTCCATCTCTCGCTGGAAGACCGAGACCCCATTATCACTAAGGAAGTGGTAGAGGCGGCCATCTGCTTCGAACGCAGTGTATTGGCGGTCCTCTGGGCGGATGGGGAGCTGGTGGTAGGCAGAGTTCAAGTCCACTGTGGAGAAGACTCTATACTGCTCAATCTGATTGACCATGTCAGATATGCGTGGGCGGGGGTACGCGTCGAGCTGCGTGTACCGATTGATGGTCTGACTGTAGTCAATGACCAACCTGTGTTTCTCCCCAGTCTTCACTACCACTACTTGAGCTCTCCAGGGGCTGTTACTGGCCTCAATGATCCCTTCCCGCAGTAGCCGTTGGACCTCCGACCTGATGAAGGTCCTGTCCTGGGTGCTGTACCGTCTGCTCCTGGTGGCGACGGGTTTGCAATCCGGGGTGAGGTTCGCAAACAGGGAAGGCGGATCGACCTTAAGGGTCGTGAGGCCGCAGACGGTGAGGGGGGGGGTAGGGGTCCGCCGAATTTTAAAGTCAGGCTCTGGAGGTGACATTGAAAATCCAGGCCGAGTAACAGGGCAGCGCAGAGGGGGGGGAGGACGTAGAGCCGGAAGCTGCTGAGCTCTACGCCTTGGACGGTGAGGGTCACGATACAGTACGCCCGGATTTCAACGGAATGGGATCCGGAGGCCAGGGGGATTTTCTGGGTGACGGGGTGTACCGGGAGGGAGCAGCGCCTTACCGCAGTGGGGTGGATGAAGCTCTCTGTGCTCCCGGAGTCAAAGAGGCAGGTCGCCTCGTGCCCATCGATCTTCACCGTCGCCTCGTGCCCATCGATCTTCACCGTCGCCTCGTGCCCATCGATCTTCACCGTCGCCTCGTGCCCATCGATCTTCACCGTCGCCTCGTGCCCATCGATCTTCACCGTCGCCTCGTGCCCATCGATCTTCACCGTCGCCTCGTGCCCATCGATCTTCACCGTCGCCTCGTGCCCATCGATCTTCACCGTCGTCTCGTGCCCATCGATCTTCACCGTCGTCTCGTGCCCATCGATCTTCACCGTCGTCTCGTGCCCATCGATCTTCACCGGGACTGATCCAGGGTGATAGAGGCGAGCTGCGGAAGATGCTGGGAGGTCCCGGGCTGATGAGCAGTGGCAGAGGTAGCGGCAGGCGACGAACGGTCAGACGAGCAGGGGTCCAAAGTGGTGCCGAAGATGGCGGCGCCCACGGGGCGCACGTGGCGGGTGTAGGAACGCCGGGCCTGGAAACAGCGGCGACCGACCGGGCCTGGCAAGCAGAAGCGAAGTGTCCTTTCTTCCCACACCTGTTGCAGGTCGCGCTCTGCACCGGGCAGCGCTGCCTGGGGTGTTTGTTTTGTCCGCAAAAGTAACACTTGGGGCCCCCCCCCGAGTTGGCTGGCTGCCGCGCGGCGCAGGCTCGCGGTGAGCTGCAGTTGGCAGCTGGTGGGGCCCACGATGCCCACGAGGGCGCCGCGCGGTCGGGGGCGTCGGACTGGACGTTACGGGAGGCCACTTCTAACAAATTAGCGAGCTGCCTAGTTCCCGCAAGATGCAGCGTGGCACCTTCCAGTAGCCGCTGGCGGACGTACGCAGACCTCATGCCCGTGACGTAAGCGTCTCGAATTAAACGTTCGGTGTGCTGGACTGCCGAAATTGCCTGACAGTCACAGTTCCTACCTAGGATGTGCAGGGCACACCAGAAATCGTCCAGAGACTCCCCGGGGAGTTGCTGTCTCGTGGCCAGGAGGTGCCTGGCGTATACTTGATTCACTGGTCGAACGTAATGTCCTTTCAGGAGCTCCATTGCTTCGGAGTAAGTGGGCGCATCCCGGATGAGAGGAAAAATGTCAGGGCTCACCCGTGAATAGAGGACTTGGAGCTTCTGCGAGTCCGAGGGGTCCTCAGCAGCTGCTCTGAGGTAGCCTTCAAAGCAGGCTAGCCAGTGGCCGAAGGTGGATGTAGCATTGGCTGCGTGAGGCTCAGCTGCAGGCGATCAGGCTTGATGCAGAGATCCATCGTTTAAAAATCTTGTTCAATAAATTGATGCACCGTCAATGACCACGAGACGAGAATGGTGGAACAATCGAGGCTTTATTGAGCAAAGATGTTGTGCCTCCTGTAGCTGGAACCAGAATGGCTGCAGCCCCGGAGAGTACACACTTTTATACCCCACCTGCTGGGCGGAGCCAGCAGGCAGGGATTTACCATCGTACCTCTAATAGAGCCATAATACAGCTGGGCAGGGCCGGGCCCTCAGCCCGGGAGGGGCCCAGCTGGGCCGGGCCAGGCCCTCAGCCCAGGAGGGGCCCAGCTGGGCCGGGCCGGGCCCTCAGCCCAGGAGGGGCCCAGCTGGGCCGGGCCAGACCCTCAGCCCAGGAGGGGCCCAGCTGGGCCGGGCCGGGCCCTCAGCCTGGGAGGGGCCCAGCTGGGCAGGGCCAGGCCCTCAGCCTGGGAGGGGCCCAGCTGGGCCGGGCCAGACCCTCAGCCCGGGAGGGGCCCAGCTGGGCCGGGCCCTCAGCCCAGGAGGGGCCCAGCTGGGCCGGGCCAGGCCATCAGCCCAGGAGGGGTCCAGCTGGGCCGGGCCAGACCCTCAGCCCAGGAGGGGTCCAGCTGGGCCGGGCCAGGCCCTCAGCCCAGGAGGGGCCCAGCTGGGCCGGGCCGGGCCCTCAGCCTGGGAGGGGCCCAGCTGGGCAGGGCCAGGCCCTCAGCCTGGGAGGGGCCCAGCTGGGCCGGGCCAGACCCTCAGCCCGGGAGGGGCCCAGCTGGGCCGGGCCAGACCCTCAGCCCGGGAGGGGCCCACCTGGGCAGGGCCGGGCCCTCAGCCCAGGAGGGGCCCAGCTGGGCCGGGCCAGACCCTCAGCCCGTGAGGGGCCCAGCTGGGCCGGGCCCTCAGCCCAGGAGGGGCCCAGCTGGGCCGGGCCAGGCCCTCAGCCTGGGAGGGGCCCAGCTGGGCCGGGCCCTCAGCCCAGGAGGGGCCCAGCTGGGCCGGGCCGGGCCCTCAGCCTGGGAGGGGCCCAGCTGGGCCGGGCCAGACCCTCAGCCTGGGAGGGGCCCAGCTGGGCCGGGCCAGACCCTCAGCCCGGGAGGGGCCCAGCTGGGCTGGGCCAGACCCTCAGCCTGGGAGGGGCCCACCTGGGCAGGGCCGGGCCCTCAGCCCAGGAGGGGCCCAGCTGGGCCGGGCCAGACCCTCAGCCCGTGAGGGGCCCAGCTGGGCCGGGCCCTCAGCCCAGGAGGGGCCCAGCTGGGCCGGGCCAGGCCCTCAGCCTGGGAGGGGCCCAGCTGGGCCGGGCCCTCAGCCCAGGAGGGGCCCAGCTGGGCCGGGCCGGGCCCTCAGCCTGGGAGGGGCCCAGCTGGGCCGGGCCAGACCCTCAGCCCGGGAGGGGCCCAGCTGGGCCGGGCCCTCAGCCCAGGAGGGGCCCAGCTGGGCCGGGCCGGGCCCTCAGCAAACAAACAGCCCAACCTTGATGTTGAAGTCGCCTTCTTGTTGTTGTCCTTCTCTCCTTTCTCTCATCCCTCCTTCCTTCTCTCTTCCCTCCTTCCTTCCCTCATCTCTCCTTCCTCCAGTCAGCAGCCACTCTCCACCGCAGAAACAACCCGACAACTCTGATTGGCCACGCTAAATTGGCTCTTAGTGTCCAAAAGGTTAGGTGGGGTTACTGGGTCACGGGGCGTGTGGGCTTCAGTCGGGAGCTGTTTCCAAGGGCCGGTGCAGACTCGATGGGCCGAATGGCCTCCTTCTGCATTGTAGGGATTCTACAATTTAGATGTACATCAACGAGACATAAAGAACGGACAAGGTCATGTCAAGGTTGCACAATGTCTTTCCAAAGATGTCCCTCCTCGATGTGAGATCCTTAATCGAGGACTGAGCCACCCCCTCAGGAAGGGGGAATGTTACGTGGATATTGTGCTCTAGAGGGCAGTCACGCTCATTAGGATAGGTTCTTCTGATGTGGCCGGCAGTCAGAGGACGAGAAGGTGCGACTGTAAAAGAGACGGGTATGGGGACCAGGAAGGTAGTTGTGGTTTTATTATACATGCCAGTAAAGTAAGGGTTAATAAAATGTACACAGAGAGCCACTGGAGGGAGCTAGTCTCAGAAGTATATAAGGGATGACGCTGAGCCTTGTGGGACAGAAAGTTGGAGTCGGTGATGGGAGCAGGAGCTGAGCTAGAAGGACTGCCGACAGTGAGAGAGCAAGAGAATAGTTTAATCTGTTAGTGAGTTCGATATGAGTATAGTGAGTGTAGTTTATGTGTGATCAATCAACTGTTTGTTTCTTCGGGATAGGTTTCTTGGGCAGCATGGTAGCACAGCGGTTAGCACTGTGGCTTCATAGTGCCAGGGTCCCAGGTTCGATTCCCCGCTGGGTCACTGTCTGTGCAGAGTCTGCACATCCTCCCCGTGTCTGCGTGGGTTTCCTCCGGGTGCTCCGGTTTCCTCCCACAGTCCAAAGATGTGCAGGTTAGGTGGATTGGCCGTGATAAATGGCCCTTAGTGACCAAAAAAAGGTTAGGAGGGGTTATTGGGTTACGGGGATAGGGTGGAAGTGAGGGGCTTAAGTGGGTCGGTGCAGACTCGGTGGGCCGAATGGCCTCCTTCTGCACTGTATGTTCTCTGTAAATGCCACAAAGCTGTATATGTAAGTGTCGAATTCAGTCAGTAAGATTCAATAAAATAGTTTTGTTGGTTTACAAGACTCGTTGTTCTCTGATCAACACAACACTCAAAGCCATCAGATCGGTCAAGGCAGAGAACATCACCTGGTACCAGGGGTTTGTCTCTAAAAAAACTGGAAATAGGTAAATTAGAGAGGACACCAGAATTGAAAAATGAAGATTGAACAAAGCAACCAAGCCTCTACATCTAAGGGAAATCCGTGAAGCGTGATGGAGAGTTTGCGGAAACCAAATCATCTCAGAACAGGCGGTAAACTGTGTAAAAACTCCAGTTTGAACTTTTTCTCTCTGCCTCTGCACTCGAAAATGCTTCAGATTCAAGGAAATTGGCGCTCCTCTTAAATCTGGCTGGAACACAAGCTCTAGGGCTGTTTAACTTGTTTGAATTCGATGCTGATGAGGACAAAACGAAGTACGGTATAATCTTGCAAAAATTTGCTGCGCACTGCAAAGAGCAGATAACCGAAACGTATGAAGAAGGTATGTGTCCAGGAAACGGCTGCAATATAGTGGGGCGTTACAATTGAGAGCGCATCTGATTCCATGATACAAGATCAAGTAGTGTTTGGAAGCTTCTGCATGAGAAAGTGCTTAGATAACCGTCTCCATCGTTATAAGAGGCGATAATTCTGTGCAGGGCCAGTGAGCAAGCATCGACCGAATATATTGAGTTTATAGTGGCTGAAAAGGGCGCAAAGACAAGAAACGTGGGCGCCGCCATTGATGTTGTGACGAAGCAAACCGCGCGCAGCGGAAGAACGCCATTTTGCCGATGACGTCACGAGCTCGTGGTGCGCGCGCGCTGTGGAAACGCCCACATGCGCTGGGCAGACATTGCAGCAACTACAACAGCTCACTTGGCGGCACAGTGGCAACTTCCACAAGTCGTTCCAGGACACAGATTGAGCAAGTCTCATACTGACTATCGGAAGGTCAGAAGTATCCGAAGCGAAGGGAAAGAGTTTAGAAACTCAAAGGAAGAGGACACCTTCCAGATAGCCATTTGGGTGAATAATCCGCTACATCTCTCCAGAAGACACAAGTGGAAAATGGACTGTAGATCCAGATCTCAATGGCGCGGCAACACCATTTAGGATAGATACAGGTGCCTACGCGAATATGGGGCGAGATTCCCCAATAATGGGCCTATGACTTCACTCCTGCGTCAAAACGTGGGCGTTTCACTCTGGACTTTCCTGAAGTAAGTCCAGGCTGATTCTCTTACCTGAAGGGGGGCTTGCAGGGCCCCGGAGAACTCCACGCAGCTGTGGCTGCCGATACGGGGTCCTGCGGTTCCGGACGGGAGTCTGCGCGAGCGCATGGCGGCGACCGTCCCGTGGGACATGGTAGACTCGCACCATGGAGCGGCCCCGAAAATATAGCCCCCCCCCCCCCCCGAGATCACGCGAGTCTGCGGATTGGTGGCCTCCGATTGCTAGCCTGGACATCCCTAAGTCCCCCCCCCCCCCCCCCCCGGTGAAGGATGCCCCCGCGCCCCCCCCCCCCACCAGGGCGGCCGCAGACTGATTCCGCAATCGCCTCCAGCCGCTCCCGACGGGCAAATCACGGTTAGAGCCATGCCGTCGGGAACTCGGCCAGTTTTCTTCGGAGAATAGCCGTGGGTGGGCCTCTGACAATGGCCCCCTACCCGCGCAGCGTAGTCCTCGCGTGCGCGATTCGCAGCGATTCCCCGGGGACCGGAGAATCGCGGGAGCGGCATCGCACCGAATTTCAGCGTCAACGGCCATTCTCCGCCCCCGCGCCGATCGCGATTTCAGGGCGGAGCCTCGGAGAATCCCGCCCATGTTTTGTGGCAGTCTTTGTCACAAGCTGATGAAACGCCAACCGCAGGGAAGTCTAGGCGTCGACTGCTGGACTACAATGGGAACACGGTTGTCACAGAAGGTACATGTCGTCTTCTGGTGCGACATGGAAGAATGGAAATGCCTCTGGACTTCGCAGTGGTGAAAATGAGCAGACATCGGTAGTCGGTGTGCAAGCTTGTACAGCATTGAATCTGGTCCGAAGAGTATATTCAACAGCTACGTTGATGGAAGAAGAAGACTGCGAAAGTCTATCGAGTTTATTCAATGAGCAAGAAGACCACTGTGTGTCGTCAAAAAGACAACAGTGAGGAAACGAGGTGTGACGAGAAACGCAAAGAAGACCGGGAACGTCTACGCCAGTCAGTCCCGTCTAGTGAAGTAGCGATCACTCCGAGCAATCCAGCTGTGCAGAGTGGAAGTGGGGCTGACGGATCTCGGCTGCACTGCCTGAAGGCTGATAAGCAAAGTGCCCCAGCGAACAGGTCGCGTGGCAGCACTGCCAGGAGGCACAGCCAACGGGAAGTTGAACGTCGAGAGTTCAAGAGTAAATCAGAGGATTCTGAGGACACGAGTGATGATGACGGGATGCTTCTTGCGCACAAATCAAACACCAAGCGAGTTTTGAGGGCAGGGAACGCACGAAAGCGACATCGAAGGCACGATGGGAGACCGAGCCGTCACAAAAAATGGTTCAGGCCAATAGAACTTTTAATTGCTGGGACTGATGGGAAGTGTAACAATAACACAGTGAAGACTGAGTCCACACTTTGAAACACTGGACTGTAAAACGTTTATAAACGTAAAAGGACGTTGTTAGTTAATTCCTCAAATGCACGGAACTGACATAACTCTGATGTTGATGTGTGTGTTTCTTATTATCTATCTTCATTGTATCAACAGGGTTTAGAGATATAGAGACTTAGTGTCAGGCGTAGTGATTAGCGTCAGTACAGGACAATGAATATATGGGTTATACTGCATCACGTAGGAACAAAAGAAAAAAAATGTTTTAATAATCTTTCTTTGGAAAAAAGGGGGGATGTGGTATTATTATACATGCTAGTCAAGTAAGGGTTAATAAGATGTGCACAGAGAACCACTAGAGGGAGCTAGTCTCAGACGTATATGAGGGATGACACTGAGCCTTGTGGGACAGACGGTTAGAGTAGGTGTAGGAGCAGGAGCTGAACTAGAAGGACTGAAGATAGTGAGAGAGCAAGAGAGTAGTTAAGAAGTTAGTGACCTAGATGTAGATAAGTATAAAAGTATAGTTTATAGAACAGAGAACCGTACAGCACAGAACAGGCCCTTCAGCCCTCGATGTTGTGCCGAGCTTTGTCCGAAACCAAGATCAAGCTATCCCACTCCCTGTCATTCTGGTGTGCCCCATGTGCCTATCCAATAACCGCTTGAAAGTTCCTAAAGTGTCCGACTCCACTATCACAGCAGGCAGTCCATTCCACACCCTAACCACTCTCTGAGTAAAGACCCTACCTCGGACATCCCTCCTATATCTCCCAACCCGAAATGTGGGAAATGATCAATCCACTGTTTGTTTCTTGGGGATAAGTGTTGAGTCCAGTTAGTCGCGTTTAATAGACTTCCGGCGGCGGCTATGAAGGAGTAAAGCCGCACATTTGGTGGCTCCCGCTCGGGTCGCACTTTTAGACCTTCTCCCTGATTTGTTACCGGACTTGATTTGAAAAATCAATGACAGAGGCAATTGGGAACTAAATTCCCACATTGGTGCATGGAGAGGAGGACTAGGAGTGTTCGCAAAGGCAGAAACAGACGGACAGAGAAGGCTTGGGCTGAAGCTGCAGCGGGAGACAGCATGGTGGAGGACCGGACCTCTGGTTTGTCGACCCAGCGGTCAACGGAGCAGCTGATGCAAGTGATCCAGGAGGGCTTCGCCAAGCAGAAGCGGGACTGTTTGGACCCGATTAAAGAGGCAATTTTGCGGCTAGAACTTAGATTGGATGCCCAAGGTCGGGCGATCCAGGAAGTAGAGGAGGCGCTGGCTGACCAGGAAGAACATCAAACTGCGGTGGAGATGGAGGTGGGGATGCTGAGAGACCAGCAGAAAAGACTCCTGGAGAAGGTGGCGGACCTAGAGAACGGGTCCCGCCAGCAGAGCTTGAGAATTGTTGGGCTCCCGGAGGGGTCCGAAGGAGCTGACGCTGGGGTATACACAGCGGACACGTTCGAGAAGCTGCTGGGGGATGGGGCATTCTCCCGACCCTTGGAGGCGGACAGGGCTCACAGAGCGCTTGTGAGGTAGCCGCGATCGGGAGACCCCCCCGAGGGCAATGGTGATGAGATTCCACAGATACCTGGATAAGGAGCGTGTTTTACAGAGGGCCAAGCAGACACAGAGCTGTGGGACAACAGTATCCTGCGGATCTATCAGGACCTGAGTGCGGAGGTGGCCAGGAGAAGAGCGGGATTCAATCAGATCAGGTCGACCCTTTTTAAGAAAAACGTGAAGTTTGGGCTGTTGTACCCGGCCCGCCTCTGCGTCACACACGAGGAGCAACATTTCTATTTTGAGTTGCCTGAGGAAGCGCTGGACTTTGCGAAAAGGAAAGGACTGATGTCGGACAGAGAACTTTGAATTTTGATTTAGTGTTTGTGGGGTTTAATTTTATTTTTTAAATTCTTGTTTCTTGCTTTCTCGGACGTTATTTGTAATGCTGCTGTATTGATCTGGGGCCAGCTGCAGAGCGGAGTGAGGTAAAGTTTGCATTTGCGCTGTTGGGGGGTGGAGGTGTGTTTGTTCAGATGCTGGATCCTTCGCTTGAGCTTTTCTTTGTTCAACTTGTTTTTTTTTTATATCTCTGTCGGACAATTGTGTTGGGATTGTTTTTCATTTGAATACGTATGTATGAGAGGGGGGGAACAATAGGTGAGAGAATGTCTGGCGCCAGGGGCGAGGGCCACCAAGCTAGCTGAGCAGGCTAGCTTACGGAAGCGTAGTGGGGGGGTGAGCAGATGTTAGGCTTATCAAAGGGGCTGATTTATTTTATGCTGTTTCTAAGGGGGGGGGGGGAAATGTTCTGTTAACGAGGGAGAGACTTTTGCTGAGGGACAGAGAGGAGGTCGGGGTGGAGGCTGCCTGGGGGCGGGCTGGTGGAGGCGTGGGGCGCGGGCTGGAGACTGGCCCAAGAAAGGGGATGGCTGATCGGCGAAGGGGGGGGGGTGCGATGAGCCCCCCAACTGGACTGATCACCTGAAATGTAAGAGGACTCAATGGGCCGGTCAAGAGGGCACGCGTGTTCGCGCATCTGAGAGGACTGAAGGCTGGTAATGCTGCAGGAGACGCACCTCAGAGTAGCTGACCCATGGGCGGCACGTGGCACAGTGGTTAGCACTGCTGCCTACGGCACTGAGGACCCGGGTTCGAATCCCGGCCCTGGGTCGCTGGCCGTGTGGAGTTTGCACATTCCCCCCGTGTCTGCGTGGGTTTCACCCCCACAACCCCAAGCTGTGCAGGGTAGGTGAATTGGCCACGGTATCGGAAAGAAAAATAATTGGGTACTCCAAATTTATTTTTAAAAACGCGATGCTTTGAGTGTTTGAGGCGGGAAGAATAGTCTCGGGTGTGGGAGGTCGGTACATTATGGTCAGTGGGAAACTGTAGGGGGTGCAGGCGGTACTGGTAAATGTGTATGCGCCAAACTGGGACGATGTGGAGTTTATAAAGAGGATGCTGGGGAAGATACCGGATCTGGACTCGCACAGGTTGGTCATGGGAGGGGACTTCAACACAGTTATGGACCCTGGCTTGGACCGGTCAAGCTCGAAAACGGGCAGGGTGCCAGCAATGGCAAAGGAACTAAAAGGGGGAGGTTGGGGGGGGGGGGGGGGGGGGGGGGGCGGTGGACCCATGGAGATTTGGGCAGCCGAGGGTGAAGGAGTTCTCCTTCTACTCACACGTGCATAAAGTGTACTCCCGGATTGATTTCTTTATTTTGAGCAGGGCCTTACTAGCGGGGGTGGTGGACACGGGTACTCGGCGATCACAATCTCAGACCATGCTCCGGACTGGGTTGACCTGCGGGTTAGTAAAGGCAGTAACCAGCGCCCGCAATGGAGGTTAGATGTGGGATTGTAGATGAGGAGGTGTGCGGGCGGCTGAGGAAATGTATTCAAAACTGTGCAGGTTAGGTGGATTGGCCATGATAAATTGCCCTTAGTGTCCAAAATTGCCCTTGGTGTTGGGTGGAGGTGTTGAGTTTGGGTAGGGTGCTCTTTCCAAGAGCCGGTGCAGACTCAAAGGGCCGAATGGCCTCCTTCTGCACTGTAAATTCAATGATAATCTATGATTAATCTAGGACAAAGGTTCGGCACAACATCGTGGGCCGAAGGGCCTGTTCTGTGCTGTATTTTCTATGTTCTATGTTCTATGTACCTGCAGGTCAATGACACGGGGGAAATTTCGACAGCGGTGGTCTGGGAAGCACTGAAGGCGGTGGTCAGGAGGGAGCTGATCTCGATACGGGCCTATAGGGAGAAGGTAGACAGGGCAGTGACGGACTGACTGGTAAAGGAGATACTACAGATCGACAGGAGGTATGCGGAGGCCCCAGAGGCAGGGCTTTTAAGGGAACGGCGGAGGCTACAGGCGGAGTTTGGCTTGTTAACTACAGGGAGGGCGGTGGAGCAGCTGAGAAAGGCAAGGTGGGCGATCTATGTGCACGGAGAGAAGGCCAGCAGAATGCTTGCACACCAGCTTAGAAAGAGGGAGGCAGCCAGGGAGATAGGGAAAGTAAAGGATGGAGACGGGAACCTGGCGGGAGGCTCAGCAGGGGTGAATAAGGCGTTTAAAGAGTTTTACAGCACGCTGTACAGGTCGGAACCCCCACCGGGGCAGGAGGGGATGCGGAACTTCTTGGGGGGGCTGAATTTCCCGAAGGTGGACGGGGAGCTGGTAGAAGGGCTGGGGACCCCGATCGGGATTGAAGAGATAGCGGAGGGTAAAGCCCCGGGGCCGGATGGGTACCCAGTGGAGTTCTAAGAAACGTTCGCTGGGATATGGGGGCCGCTGTTGATGAGGGCATTCAATGAGGCAAGTGAGAGAGGGGGTGCTGCCCCCGGCGATGTCACAGGCCATGATCTCACTGATTCTGATGCGGGACAAGGATCCGGAGCTGTGTGGGTCCTACAGGGCGATATCACCATTGAATGTGGACGCCAAACTGCTGGCCACAATTGTGTCCTCTAGGATCGAAGACTGTGTTCCGGACGTGATTGGGGAGGACCAGACGGGGTTCGTTAAGGGAAGGCAGTTGGTGGCCAATGTGAGAAGGTTGCTAAATGCGACCATGATGCCCCCGGAAGGTAGGGAGGTGGAGGTAGTGGTCGGAATGGATGCAGAAAAGGCTTTTGATCGGGTAGAATGGGATTATCTGTGGGAGATACTGGGAGGGTTCGGATTTGGGCGGGGCTTTATTGACTGGGTCAGGTTGCTGTATCAGGCTCCTGTGGCAAGTGTACGGACAAATAGGACAATATCGGACTATTTTAGGCTCCAGCGGGGGACGAGACAGGGATGCCCCCTCTCCCCACTGTTGTTCGCGCTGGCTGTAGACTATCATAGAATTTACAGTGCAGAAGGAGGCCATTCGGCCCATCGAGTCTGCACCGGCTCTTGGAAAGAGCACCCTACCCAAGCCCACACCTCCACCCTATCCCCATAACCCAGTAACCCCACCCAACACTAAGGGCAATTTTGGACACTAAGGGCAATTTATCACGGCCAATCCACCTAACCTGCACATATTTGGACTGTGGGAGGAAACCGGAGCACCCGGAGGAAACCCACGCAGACACGGGGAGGACGTGCAGACTCCGCACAGACAGTGACCCAGCGGGGAATCGAACCTGGGATCCTGGAGCTGTGAAGCAATTGTGCGATCCACAAGGCTACCGTGCTGCCCACAATTGCCTGCTGGCAATTGTGCTGAGAGCCTCAAGGGGCTGGAGGGGCTGGTCCGGGGGGGTGGTGCACAGAGTCTAGCTTTACGCAGAGGACTTGCTCCTGTATGTGTCAGACCCAGCAGACATAGAAAAACATAGAAAATACAGCACAGAACAGGCCCTTCGGCCCACGATGTTGTGCCAAACCTTTGTCCTGGATTAAGAACCCCATCATTCTACCGTAATCCATGTACCTATCCAATAGCTGCTTGAAGGTCCCTAATGTTTCCGACTCAACTACTTCCACAGGCAGTGCATTCCATGCCCCCACTACTCTCTGGGTAAAGAGCCTACCTCTGATATCCCTCCGATATCTTCCACCTTTCACCTTAAATTTATGTCCCCTTGTAATGGTTTGTTCAAAGGGGAAAAAGTCTCTGACTGTCTACTCTATCTATTCCCCTGATCATCTTATAAACCTCTATCAAGTCGCCCCTCATCCTTCTCCGTTCTAATGAGAAAAGGCCTAGCACCCTCAACCTTTCCTCGTAAGACCTACTCCCCATTCCAGAAGGTGCCAACATCACTGGCCAGTCCCAATCGCGGGGGCTGCTGCTCACAAGGCTGTCTCGGAGGTTTGGCCGGGTGGCAACAGTTCCTTCCGCGCTCCCCAAGACCATTAAGAGCGACCCAGGGACTGACCAGCGGACACGGGAGGCCAGTTGCGTCAGAGAGGGCAAGGTAGAGTCCTGCGGGATTCAGCGGTACGTACCAGGGCAGTGGAGATACGCAGGACAGATAACAGCGTCCTGGGAGAGGTAAAGGTCATATCCTTTTTGACTCGCGACCCCTTCCTCATCTCGACGTACGCGGCAGTGATGTAATCGGCCAGCGTCTCCGGGATCATGGGCTGCTTCCTTTTACACAGGGTAATGTATCGCCTCATCAGCTTCATCGGGATGTAAGAAATCATGAGGACTCTGGGGGAATTTGGCCGGTTTTTGGGGTACAAACTAAATATCGGGAAAACTGAGATGTTTGCGATCCAGGCGAGGGGACAGGAGAGACGATTGGGGGAACTGCCGTTTAGAGTGGTAAGGGTGAGCTTCAGGTATCTAGGCATCCAAATGGCGCTGGAACGGGAACAGCTGCACAAACTTAATCTGGCCCGACTGGTGGACCAAATGAAGGACGAGTTTCGGAGGTGGGACCCGCTCCCGTTGTCTCTGGCCGGGAGGGTGCAGACGGTGAAGATGACGGTCCTCCCGAGATTCCTGTTTATGTTCCAGTGTCTCCCCATCTTTATTCCGCGGTCCTTTTTTAAACGGGGTAACAAAGTGATCACTGGCTTTGTCTGGGCGGGCAAGACCCCGCGAGTAAGGAGGGGGATGCTTGAGCGGAGCCAGGGAGAGGGCGGGCTGGCGCTGCCAAACTTCAGCAACTATTATTGGGCGGCGAATATAGCCATGGTCAGGAAGTGGGTGGTGGGGGGAGGGTCGGCATGGGAGCGCATGGAGGCGGCTTCATGCAAGGGCACCAGTCTGGGGGGCCTCTGCCGTTCCCGCCAGCACGGTACTCCACCAGCCCCGTGGTGGTGGCGGCCCTGAGAGTCTGGGGGCAATGGAGGAGACACGTGGGAGCACAGGGAGCATCGGTCTGGTCCCCAATCTGTAATAATCACCGGTTTGCCCCGGGAAGGATGGATGGGGGGTTCCGGAGATGGCAGAGTGCAGGGATTGAGAGGATGGGGGACATGTTTATAGAGGGGAGCTTTCCTAGCCTGAGGGAGCTGGAGGAGAAGTTTGGTTGGCGATGGGAAATGAATTCAGGTATCTGCAGGTGCGGGACTTCCTACGTAGGCAGGTCTCAACCTTCCCGCTCCTACTGTTGCTGATTTTCTCCTTGGTTCAATTTGCTCTGTTTTATTACCTTTGCTCTCGAGTCGCCAGGTATCTTTATGATACCGCCACGAGGTTCAAGTCCGAGTAATGATCAATAATCCAATACACCGATTAGTAAGATTTAAATCAAAGCACATTTATTATACACAGTAATCGCTACTCATGCACAAATTCTATGTCTAAGCTACTTCCTACAACTAACAGGCCAATACTTAACTTGGGACTGGCCCACCAGGTCAGGGGAACAAATGGCCTTTCGTCCGGGTTCTGAGTCTGCGGGATTCGAAGTTGGTACGGATTGGTAGCTAGGAGCGCCTATCTCGTAGCGAGCGTTGAATTAAGACATACTTCTGTCGGGAGTCACTGCACCGGTCACGGTCAATGTTGGTTTGTGTTGCTGGGTGATCGGGGACCACACCAAGGCTCCCATTGCACCCCTGTGCCGTCTCCACTGGCCCCAGATCCTTAGCGTTGCCGCCACCACTGGACTCGTGGTGTACTTTGACGACGAGAGCAGCAGCGGTGCCGTCACCAGCGCCCCCAGGCTCGTTCCTTTACAGGACGCCACCTCCAACCTCTTCCATGCCGCCCCTTCTCCCTCCATCACCCACTTACGGATCATCGCCACATTTGCTGCCCAGTAGTAGCTCCCCAGGTTCGGCAGCGCCAACCCTCCTCGGTCCCTGCTGCATTCCAGAAACCCTCTCCTTACCTTCGGGGTCCTATTCGCCCACACAAACCCCATAATACTCCTACCTACTCTCGGAAAAAAGGCCTTGGTGATGAAATGAACCTAGTTAAAGCACACCAGAACCCCGCATGGGTAAATGAGGGCAGGAACAGCCCACCCCAGCCCAAAGCTCAAGAATGTTACAATTGCGGACAATTAGGACATTACGCACGAGAATGTCAAGCCCCCCTGAAACAGCAACGGAATCAGCCCACAAATGCCCCCGAACCAGCAAAGACACCAACAGCCCCGACCCCCCCACCCAGGGAACCATACCCAAGGGAGCAATACCCCAGAGAGCCCGCTCCACCTTATGTGCCCCAGGGGTCGTGTTACAACTGTGGACAGTCAGGACACTTCGCCCGAGATTGCAGGAGACCCCCACCAGCTAGACTAGCCCCCAGATATGAAAGAGAACACCACCCACAGCAGCTACAAGGTCCCAGCTGCCCCATGCAAACTGTGAGCGCTTACCCACCACTTCTCATGGCAGGGACACCCCAGCAAGGCCACTTCATTTTTGTTTCACTCCTCCTTCCTCTCTTCTTCGGCCACGCTGCACTCCCTCCATATGCTAGTTACACCCCAGTCCAAATGTGATTTATTTTTGTTAAAATAATATTTTATTGAAAATTTTTGGTCAACCAACACAGTACATTGTGCATCCTTTACACAACATTATAACAATACAGATAATAATGACCTTTTTTATTTAAACAAGAACAAAAGAAAACAACAACAAATAAATAAATATTAAATAACAAAAAAAAAAAAAAAAAACTAGCCCTAATTGGCAACTGCCTTGTCTCAGGCCACCCCCCCCCCCATCCCCCCCCACACCCCACCCCCCAAGTCCTGGGCTGCTGCTGCTGCCTTCTTTGTTCTCCCCTATCTATCTTTCCGCAAGATATTCGACGAACGGTTGCCACCGCCTAGTAAACCCTTGAGCCGACCCCCTTAGGACGAACTTAATCCGCTCTAACTTTATGAACCCCGCCATGTCATTTATCCAGGTCTCCACCCCCGGGGGCTTGGCTTCTTTCCACATTAGCAATATCCTGCGCCGGGCTACTAGGGACGCAAAGGCCAAAACATCGGCCTCTTTCGCCTCCTGCACTCCCGGCTCTTGTGCAACCCCAAATATAGCCAACCCCCAGCTTGGTTCGACCCGGACTCCTACTACTTTCGAAAGCACCTTTGTCACCCCCATCCAAAACCCCTGTAGTGCCGGGCATGACCAAAACATATGGGTATGATTCGCTGGGCTTCTCGAGCACCTCGCACACCTATCCTCCACCCCAAAAAATTTACTGAGCCGTGTTCCAGTCATATGTGCCCTGTGTAATACCTTAAACTGAATCAGGCTTAGCCTGGCGCACGAGGACGACGAGTTTACCCTGTTTAGGGCATCTGCCCACATCCCCTCCTCAATCTCCTCCCCTAGCTCTTCTTCCCATTTCCCTTTTAGTTCGTCCATCATAGTCTCCCCTTCGTCTCTCATTTCCCTATATATATCCGACACCTTACCGTCCCCCACCCATTTCTTTGAGATGACTCTGTCCTGCACCTCTTGTGTCGGGAGCTGCGGGAATTCCCTCACCTGCTGCCTCGCAAAAGCCCTCAATTGCATGTACCTGAATGCATTCCCTTGGGGCAACCCATATTTCTCGGTCAGCGCTCCCAGACTCGCAAACTTCCCATCCACAAATAGATCTTTCAATTGCGTTATACCTGCTCTTTGCCACATTCCATATCCCCCATCCATTCCCCCCGGGGCAAACCTATGGTTGTTTCTTATCGGGGACCCCCCCAGTGCTCCGGTCTTTCCCCTATGTCGTCTCCACTGTCCCCAAATCTTCAGTGTAGCTACCACCACCGGACTCGTGGTATAGTTCCTTGGTGAGAACGGCAATGGGGCTGTCACCATAGCCTGCAGGCTGGTCCCCCTACAGGACGCCCTCTCTAATCTCTTCCACGCCGCTCCTTCCTCCTCTCCCATCCACTTACTCACCATTGAAATATTAGCGGCCCAATAATACTCACTTAGGCTCGGTAGTGCCAGCACCCCCCTATCCCTACTACGCTGTAAGAATCCCTTCCTCACTCTCGGAGTCTTCCCGGCCCAAACAAAACCCATAATACTCTTTTCTATCCTTTTGAAAAAAGCCTTCGTGATCACCACCGGGAGACACTGAAACACAAAAAGGAATCTCGGGAGGACCACCATCTTAACTGCCTGCACCCTCCCTGCCATTGACAATGCTACCATGTCCCATCTCTTGAAATCTTCCTCCATCTGTTCCACCAACCGGTTCAAATTTAGCCTGTGCAATGTGCCCCAATTCTTAGCTATCTGGATCCCCAGGTAACGAAAGTCTCTTGTTACCTTCCTCAACGGTAGGTCTTCTATTTCTCTACTCTGCTCCCCTGGATGCACCACAAACAGCTCACTCTTTCCCATGTTCAATTTATACCCTGAAAAATCCCCAAACTCCCCAAGTATCCGCATTATTTCTGGCATCCCCTCCGCTGGATCCGCCACATATAGTAGCAGATCATCCGCATATAAAGATACCCGGTGTTCTTCTCCTCCCCTAAGTATTCCCCTCCATCCCTTGGAACCTCTCAGCGCTATCGCCAGGGGCTCAATCGCCAGTGCAAACAGTAATGGGGACAGAGGACATCCCTGCCTTGTCCCTCTATGGAGCCGAAAATATGCCGATCCCCGTCCATTCGTGACCACACTCGCCACTGGGGCCCTATACAACAGCTGCACCCATCTAACATACCCCTCTCCGAACCCAAATCTCCTCAACACCTCCCACAGATAATCCCACTCCACTCTATCAAATGCTTTCTCGGCATCCATCGCCACTACTATCTCCGTTTCACCCTCTGGTGGGGGCCATCATCATTACCCCTAACAACCTCCGTATGTTCGTGTTCAGCTGTCTCCCCTTCACAAACCCAGTTTGATCCTCATGAACCACCCCCGGGACACATTCCTCTATTCTCATTGCCATTACCTTGGCCAAGACCTTGGCATCTACATTGAGGAGGGAGATTGGTCTGTAGGACCCGCATTGTAGCGGATCCTTTTCCTTCTTTAAAAGAAGCGATATCGTTGCTTCTGACATAGTCGGGGGCAGTTGTCCCCTTTCCTTTGCCTCGTTGAAGGTCCTCGTCAGTAGCGGGGCGAGCAAGTCCAAATATTTTCTGTAAAATTCAACTGGGAATCCGTCCGGTCCCGGGGCCTTTCCCGTCTGCATGTTCCTAATTCCTTTCACCACTTCTTCTACCGTGATCTGTGCTCCCAATCCCATCCTTTCCTGCTCTTCCACCTTGGGAATTTCCAGCCGATCCAAAAACTCCATCATTCTCTCCCTCCCATCCGGGGGTTGAGCTTCATACAATTTTTTATAAAATGTCTTAAACACTTCATTCACTCTCTCCGCTCCCCGCTCCGTCTCTCCATCTTCGTCTCTCACCCCCCCTATTTCCCTCGCTGCTCCCCTTTTCCTCAATTGGTGTGCCAGCAATCTGCTCGCCTTCTCTCCATATTCATACTGTACACCCTGCGCCTTCCTCCATTGTGCCTCTGCAGTGCCTGTGGTCAGCAAGTCAAATTCCACATGCAGCCTTTGCCTTTCCCTATACAGTCCCTCCTCCGGTGCTTCCGCATACTGTCTGTCCACCCTCAAAAGTTCTTGCAACAACCGCTCCCGTTCCTTACTCTCCTGCTTCCCTTTATGTGTCCTTATTGATATCAGCTCCCCCCTAACCACCGCCTTCAACGCCTCCCAGACCACTCCCACCTGAACCTCCCCATTGTCATTGAGTTCCAAGTACTTTTCAATGCATCCCCTCACCCTTAAGCACACCCCCTCATCCGCCATTAGTCCCATATCCATTCTCCAGGGTGGACGCCCTCTTGTTTCCTCCCCTATCTCCAAGTCTACCCAGTGTGGGGCATGATCCGAAATGGCTATAGCCGTATATTCCGTTCCCCTCACCCTCGGGATCAATGCCCTACCCAACACAAAAAAGTCTATGCGTGAATAGACTTTATGGACATAGGAGAAAAACGAGAACTCCTTACTCCTAGGTCTACTGAATCTCCACGGGTCCACCCCTCCCATCTGCTCCATAAAATCCTTAAGCACCTTGGCTGCTGCCGGCCTCCTACCAGTCCTGGACTTCGACCTATCCAGCCTTGGTTCCAACACCATGTTAAAGTCTCCCCCCATTATCAGCTTTCCGGTCTCTAGGTCTGGGATGCGTCCTAGCATTCGCCTCATAAAATTGGCATCGTCCCAATTCGGGGCATACACGTTTACCAACACCACCATCTCTCCCTGTAATTTGCCACTCACCATCACGTATCTGCCCCCGTTATCCGCCACTATAGTCTTTGCCTCGAACATTACCCGCTTCCCCACTAATATAGCCACCCCCCTGTTTTTCGCATCCAGCCCCGAATGGAACACCTGCCCTACCCATCCTTTGCGCAACCTAACCTGATCTATCAGTTTCAGGTGCGTTTCCTGTAACATGACCACATCTGCTTTAAGTTTCTTAAGGTGTGCGAGTACTCGTGCCCTCTTTATCGGCCCGTTAAGCCCCCTCACGTTCCACGTGATCAGCCGAGTTGGGGGGCTTCCCACCCCCCCCCCCCCCTTGCCGGTTAGCCATCATCTTTTTCCAGCTTCTCGCCCAGTTCCCACGCGGCTGTATTTCTCCCAGACGGTGCCCCCCCGCCCATCCTTTCCCGCACCCACTCCCCCCTTTCCCCAGCAGCAGCAACCCAGTAATTCCCCCCTCCCCCCCCCCGCTAGACCCCCCGCTAGCGTAATTACTCCCCCCATGTTGCTCCCAGAAGTCAGCAAACTCTGGCTGACCTCGGCTTCCCCCCCGTGATCACGGCTCGCCCCGTGCGGCGCCCCCTCCTTCCTGCTTCTCTATTCCCGCCATAATTATCATAGCGCGGGAACCAAGCCCGCGCCTCTCCCTCGGCCCCCGCCTCCCACGGCCAACGCCCCATCTCCTCTCCCTCCCCACCTCCCCCCATCACCACCTGTGGGAGAAAGAAAAGTTACCATACCGCAGGATTAATCATACAATCCCTCTTCCGCCCCCCCCCCCCCCCACTCGTCCCACCACTTTGTCCAAACGTTCATTTTCGTAGTCCAATCATTCCAATTTTTCTTCTACAATAAAAGTCCACGCTTCATCCGCCGTCTCAAAGTAGTGGTGCCTCCCTTGATATGTGACCCACAGTCTTGCCGGTTGCAGCATTCCAAACTTTATCTTTTTTTTGTGAAGTACCGCTTTGGCCCGATTAAAGCTCGCCCTCCTTCTCGCCACCTCCGCACTCCAATCTTGATAGACGCGGATCACCGCGTTCTCCCATTTACTACACCGAGTTATCTTCGCCCATCTAAGGACCATTTCTCTATCCTTAAAACGGAGAAATCTCACCACTATGGCTCTGGGAGCTTCTCCTGCTCTCGGTCCTCGCACCATAACTCGGTATGCTCCCTCCACCTCCAACGGACCCGTCGGGGCCTCCACTCCCATTAACGAGTGCAGCATCGTGCTCACATATGCCCCGACGTCCGCCCCCTCCACACCTTCAGGAAGGCCAAGAATCCTCAAGTTGTTCCTCCTTGCGTTATTTTCCAGTGCCTCCAACCTCTCCACAGATCGTTTCTGGTGTGCCTCCTGTATCTCCGACTTCACCACCAGGCCCTGTATGTCGTTTTCATTCTCTGCTGCTTTCGCCTTCACGACCCGAAGCTCCTGCTCCTGGGTCTTTTGTTCCTCTTTCAGCCCTTCAATCGCCTGTAATATCGGGGCCAACAACTCTTTCTTCATTTCCTTTTTTATCTCCTCCACGCAGCGTTTCAAAAACTCTTGTTGTTCAGGGCCCCATATGAAACTGCCACCTTCCGACGCCATCTTGGTTTCTGCTTGCCTTCCTTGCCGTTGTTCCAAAGGATCCGCTGCAATCCGGCCACTTTCCTCTCCTTTTTCCATCCGTGTCCAGGGGGAACACCCTTCTGGTTTACCGCACGGTGTTTTCAGCCGTTAAAATTGCCGTTGGGGCTCCTATCAAGAGCCCAAAAGTCCGTTTCACAGGGAGCTGCCGAAACGTGCGACTCAGCTGGTCATCGCCGCACCCGGAAGTCCAAAATGTGATTTATGATGTCCTTTCTGATGGAACCTGCAGCATGTTCAATGTTGTTTGTTAGTGTTATTGTTAAGTGTTGTTTGTAAACTCGGAGGTTCCACGGCCACACGCCATATTTGTCGGCCGAAACCTGTGAAAACTTGCCAGCACGCTTAACGGCAGAAACCGCTGAGAGCCTGCCAGACCCCCATTCATAACTGCTCTTCTGGTTCAAAGGAAGAACCAATACGGCAACCCCCCCACGGTGACTACATTTTTGCCCGTTTTTGCCGGTTTCTCAGGCAGTGGAGAAACGGCACTGGTCCCCGCCCTGCCTGAGGATCCCCCCTCTGGTCAGCTATGCTCGGGTCCCCCCTCTGGTCAGCTATGCTCGGGTAGAGAACATACGGCATTGCTCACCGTCCTACCCGGGGATTCCATCCAATTCTTCCCCGCGCGGCCCATACGCACCTCATTTCGGCGCTCTTGGTTCAAAAAGTTTTGTTTCGTTTTCCGGCAACCCTTAGGTTGCCATCCCTGTGCTATTTACATCCTCACACATTTGGATGGTAAATCGCCCAGCCTGCGAGACGGCTCGCACTGTTTCAGTATTTTTAAGTGTGTCTTGTCCTGAATATTCGGTTTAAAAAACACTGGCCTTTCGTTCAGGTCCTGAGTCTGCGGGGTTCAAAAGCTGGTATGGACTGGTAGCTAGGAGCGCCTATCTCGTAGCGAGCGTTGACTGGAGACAAGTGTTTGGTGCGGCAGCTTGGACAGTTCACTCTCAAGGGTTGATTCGTTGCTGAGTGACCCTGCCAAGAAGACCGATTTGAACTTGGGGACACTACTTTATAGTCCCCAGGGACATGCGTTACAACATTAAAAAAATGGTACCTCTAACTGTACTCAATAAACTGCACTCACTAAGACATTCAGTCATATTAACTTCCGAACAATACAAAAATAAAAGCAGCATTCACATTTTTCCTCTGGCTTGGCAGTCAAGCACAGAGGTGTACAATATTTCCATTTCTTTATTTACAAAAGATGCAACACAAATGGTCTTTATTATAGATAGAACATAGAACAATACAGCGCAGTACAGGCCCTTCGGCCCACGATGTTGCACCGAAACAAAAGCCATCTAACCTACACTATGACATTATCATCCATATGTTTATCCAATAAACTTTTAAATGCCCTCAGTGTTGGCGAGTTCACTACTGTAGCAGGTAGGGCATTCCACAGCCTCACTACTCTTTGCGTAAAGAACCTACCTCTGACCTCTGTTCTATATCTATTACCCCTCAGTTTAAAGTTATGTCCCCTCGTGCCAGCCATATCCATCCGCGGGAGAAGGCTCTCACTGTCCACCCTATCCAACCCCCTGATCATTTTGTATGCCTCTATTAAGTCTCCTCTTAACCTTCTTCTCTCCAACGAAAACAACCTCAAGTCCATCAGCCTTTCCTCATAAGATTTTCCCTCCATACCAGGCAACGTCCTGGTAAATCTCCTCTGCACCCGCTCCAAAGCCTCCACGTCCTTCCTACAATGCGGTGACCAGAACTGTACGCAATACTCCAAATGCGGCCGTACCAGAGTTCTGTACAGCTGCAACATGACCTCCCGACTCCGGAACTCAATCCCTCTACCAATAAAGGCCAACACTCCATAGGCCTTCTTCACAACCCTATCAACCTGGGTGGTAACTTTCAGGGATCTATGTACATGGACACCTAGATCCCTCTGCTCATCCACACTTCCAAGCACTTTACCATTAGCCAAATATTCCGCATTCCTGTTATTCCTTCCGAAGTGAATCACCTCACACTTCTCTACAGAAAACTCCATTTGCCACCTCTCAGACCAAGGGGTTCGGGGGCCTGGTGAAAACCGAAAATAGGGAATCTCATTCTGTATACCGGGGTGTGAGCGCGGTGGGCTCTCCTTCGCCATTTCCTCATGCGGAGAGTCTGCACGATGCTGCAGAGTATCGCCAATGCTAATAGGGATTTGACTACGTAGGAAAGGGAGTCCCATGTGATGAGCTTATCACACCATGAGGGTGTGGTGTTGCCTGTTACCTGGGCTCTGGGTGCTATGGGGAAGTGAATCATTAACGGCCAGGGGGGGGTTGGGGTCAGGGGGTCCGCGTTCCGCACAACCGGGTAAGCATTATAATGGTGGTGATCAACACGGAGGATGTCCTCATTGTTCTTCTTTCTCTTCTCTTCTTTTCTTTCCTTGGGACTTCTGGAGTTCTGTGGGATCAAGCATAGTTTCTGTCACTATCTTGGTTAATATCTCGTGCGTTAGTATGTCTGTCCTTTAGTGCCAATTCCCCCGTTACAATTTGTCACCATGTGTGACTCCCTCATTTTTTTTTAAACCGAATATTCAGGACAAGACACACTTAAAACTACTGAAACACCGCCGGGTACCCCCCGGCCCCCTGCCCTCAGCTGAATGGAAACAATGCCGTGGGCACTGTTGGAACTGGGGAGTGGGGGCGGTGGGGAGGGGGTTGACTCTCCGCACTATCCTCGTCAGTATTTTCCCTCAACCAAACACGGTTTTTTTTTTTTTTTTTTTTTATAAATGTTTTATTGAAAATTTTTTCCCAAACAACAATTTTTCCCCTCTTACAAAGCAAACGCAACAATAACAATACAGAAATTTTAAACAACACACAAGTAACAAAACCCCTTTATCTTTGACCTAAACTAAACCCCCCCCTCCCCCTGGGTTGCTGCTGCTGGTCATCTGTCTTCCCTCTAACGTTCCCCTAGGTAGTCGAGAAATGGCTGCCACCGCCTGGTGAACCCTTGAGCCGATCCTCTCAGGGCAAACTTTATCTGCTCCAGTTTAATGAACCCCGCCATATCATTTACCCAGGCCTCCAGTCCGGGGGGTTTCGCCTCCTTCCACATGAGTAGGATCCTGCGCCGGGCTACTAGGGACGCAAAGGCCACAACGTCGGCCTCTTTCGCCTCCTGCACTCCCGGCTCTTCCGCAACTCCAAATAGAGCTAACCCCCAGCCTGGTTTGACCCGGGCCTTCACCACCCGCGAAATCACTCCCGTCACTCCCTTCCAATACCCTTCCAGTGCCGGGCATGCCCAAAACATATGTGCGTGGTTTGCCGGGCTCCCGCCACACCTCCCACATTTGTCCTCCACTCCAAAGAACCTGCTCAATCTTGCTCCCGTTATGTGTGCTCTATGTAGCACCTTAAATTGAATCAGGCTAAGCCTGGCGCATGAGGAAGAGGAATTTACCCTGCTTAGGGCATCAGCCCACATACCCTCCTCTATCTCCTCCCCTAGTTCTTCTTCCCACTTTCCTTTTAGTTCGCCCACCGACTCCTCCCCCTCTTCCCTCATCTCTCGGTAAATCTCTGACACCTTGCCCTCTCCGACCCACACCCCTGAAAGCACCCTGTCCTGTATCCCCTGTGTCGGGAGCAATGGAAATTCCCTCACCTGTTGTCTAGTAAATGCCCTCACCTGCATATATCTCAAGAAATTTCCCCGGGGCAACTTATACTTTTCCTCCAATGCTCCCAAGCTCGCAAAAGTCCCATCTATAAATAAATCTCCCACCCTCCTAATTCCCAACTGGAACCAGCTCTGAAATCCTCCATCCATTCTTCCTGGGGCGAACCTATGGTTGTTCCTGATTGGGGACCCCACCAGGGCTCCCCGCACCCCTCTCTGTCGCCTCCACTGTCCCCAGATATTCAATGTTGCCGCCACCACCGGGTTCGTGGTAAACTTTTTAGGTGAGATCGGTAGCGGCGCCGTCACCAGCGCCTCTAAACTCGTCCCTTTACAGGACTTTCTCTCCAGTCTTTCCCACGCCGCTCCCTCACCCTCCATCATCCATTTACGTATCATTGCCACATTGGCGGCCCAATAGTAATCGCCCAAGTTCGGTAGTGCCAATCCTCCTCTGTCCCTACTACGCTGAAGGAACCCCCTCCTTACTCTCGGAACTTTCCCTGCCCACACGAAGCTCGTGATGCTCCTGTCTATTTTATTAAAAAAGGTCTTAGTGATTAGTATAGGGAGACATTGAAATACAAATAAGAACCTCGGGAGGACCATCATCTTAATTGCTTGCACCCTGCCCGCCAGCGATAGAGGCTGCATGTCCCACCTCTTGAAGTCCTCCTCCATTTGTTCTACCAACCGTGTCAGATTAAGTCTGTGCAAGGTTCCCCAGCTCCTAGCGATCTGAATCCCCAGGTATCGGAAGTTTCTTTCCACTTTCCTTAGAGGCAAGCCTTCTATCTCTCTACTCTGGTCCCCTGGATGTATCACAAATAATTCACTCTTTCCCATGTTTAGCCTATACCCCGAGAAATCCCCGAACCCCCTCAAAATTCGCATAACCTCTATCATTCCCCCCGCTGGGTCCGACACGTATAACAATAGGTCATCCGCATATAACGAGACTCGGTGTTCTTCTCCCCCTCTAATCACCCCTCTCCATTTCCTGGAGTCTCTCAACGCCATGGCCAGAGGTTCAATTGCCAACGCGAACAACAATGGAGACAGCGGGCATCCCTGTCTTGTTCCCCTATATAGTTGGAAATACTCCGATCTATGTCGACCTGTAACTACGCTTGCCGTTGGAGCCCCATAAAGAAGTCTAACCCAGCTAATAAACCCGTTCCCAAACCCAAACCTCCTTAACACTTCCCATAAATACTCCCACTCCACCCTATCAAATGCCTTCTCTGCGTCCATTGCCGCCACTATCTCTGCCTCCCCCTCCACTGGGGGCATCATTATCACCCCTAATAGTCGTCGCACGTTAACATTCAGTTGTCTCCCTTTTACGAACCCTGTCTGATCTTCGTGCACCACCCCCGGGACACAGTCCTCTATCCTCGATGCCAGCACCTTTGCCAACAATTTGGCGTCCACGTTCAACAATGAAATGGGTCTATAGGACCCGCACTGCAACGGATCTTTATCCCTCTTCAAAATTAACGATATCGTCGCCTCCGACATCGTCGGGGGTAGAGTCCCCCCTTTCCTGGCCTCATTGAACGTCCTCACCATCAACGGGGCCAACAAGTCCACATATTTTCTGTAATACTCCACCGGGAACCCGTCTGGTCCTGGGGCCTTCCCTGCTTGCATGCTTCCCAGTCCCTTAATAACCTCGTCCACCCCAATCGGTGCCCCCAGGCCTACCACCCCCCGCTCCTCCACTTTCGGGAACCTCAATTGGTCCAGGAACTGCCGCATCCCCTCCTCTCCCTCTGGGGGTTGAGACCTATACAGTTCCTCATAGAAGGTCTTGAACACCTCATTTATCTTTCCTGCCCTTCGCACCGTGTCTCCCCTTTCGTCTCTAATTCCTCCTATTTCCCTCGCTGCTGCCCTCTTTCGCAATTGATGAGCCAACAGGCGACTCGCCTTTTCCCCATATTCATACCTCCTCCCCTGTGCCTTCCTCCACAGTACCTCCGCCTTTCTGGTGGTCAGAAGGTCAAATTCCGTCTGGAGTCGTCTCCTCTCCCTGTACAATTCCTCCTCCGGGGTCTCTGCAAATTCCCTATCCACCCTTAAAATCTCCCCCAGTAATCTTTCCCTTTCCTTGGCCTCTGTTTTCCTTTTGTGGGCCCCAATGGAGATCAGCTCTCCTCTGACCACCGCTTTTAGTGCTTCCCATACCACTCCCACAGGGACCTCGCCGTCGTCATTGACCTCCAGGTATCTCTCAATACACCCCCGCACTCTTGCACACACTCCCTCATCCGCCATCAGTCCCGCATCTAATCGCCAGAGTGTTCTCTGCTCCCTTTCCTCTCCTAATTCCAGGTCCACCCAATGTGGGGCATGATCCGAAACCGCTATGGCTGAGTACTCAGCTTCTTCCACCCTAGAGATCAACGACCTTCCCAAAACAAAAAAATCTATCCGGGAGTACACTTTATGGACATGGGAGAAGAAGGAATACTCCCTAGCCCTAGGTCTAAGAAATCGCCATGGATCCACTCCCCCCATTTGGTCCATAAACCCCTTAAGTACCTTGGCCGCTGCCGGCCTTCTTCCGGTCCTTGAGCTGGATCTATCTAGCCCCGGGTCCAGCACCGTATTAAAGTCCCCTCCTAAAATCAAGTTTCCTACCTCCAGGTCCGGTATACGCCCCAGCATCCGTCTCATAAATCCCGCATCGTCCCAGTTTGGGGCATACACGTTAACCAACACGACCTCCATTCCCTCCAGCCTGCCACTCACCATTACATATCTACCTCCGCTATCTGCTACGATGTTCTTTGCTTCAAATGCGACCTGTTTCCCCACCAAAATGGCCACCCCTCTATTCTTTGCGTCCAGTCCTGAGTGGAACACCTGTCCCACCCATCCTTTCCTTAGCCTAACTTGGTCCGCCACCTTTAGGTGCGTCTCTTGGAGCATAACCACGTCTGCCCTTAGTCCTTTCAAATGCGCGAGCACTCGGGCCCTTTTTATCGGTCCGTTCAGGCCTCTCACGTTCCACGTGATCAGCCTCACTAGGGGGCTACCTGCCCCCCTCCCGTGTCGACTAGCCATTACCTTCTCTAGGCCAGTCCCATATCCCGCCTCCGCGCTCCCACTCGCTCCCCCAGCGTCGCACACCATCCCCGCCCACCCACTCTTTAGCCATTTCCTTTTGGATTTCCGCAGCAGCAACCCAGTTGTCCCCCCCCCCCTTCTCCCTCCCTCCTCCCCTCCCCGCTAGATCTCTTTCTAGCTTGATTGCTCCCCCCATATTACTTCCGTAAGTCAGCTGACTTCAACTGACCCCGGCTACTCCTGCTCACTCCTCGACCTCCCCATGTGGGGAACTCCCATCCGCCTTGCGCCTGTCTTCCCGCCTTATTCTTTCTGGTGCGGGAACATCCCTTTACCTGACCCGCCTCTTATGGCGCAGCTCCCTTTCCCCTCCCCCTCCCCTTCCCCATTCTCCAACTATGTCCCGTCTTTCCCCCCTCACCGGCGCCCACATTTCCCCAATGTCTCCCCCCTTCCCTGTTTACTTCTCAATTAACTTCCACCGTAACATTAACAATAACATTTCCTGCAGCATCAGTCCCTCAGTTCCGATCCAATTTCTCTTCTTTGATGAAGGTCCATGCTTCCTCCGCCGTCTCGAAATAATGGTGTCTCTCCTGATACGTGACCCATAGTCTTGCCGGCTGCAGCATCCCGAACTTCACCTTCCTTTTATGCAACACCTCTTTGGCTCGGTTGAAGCTCGCCCTCCTTCTCGCCACCTCCGCACTCCAATCCTGGTATACCCGTACCACTGCATTCTCCCATCTGCTACTCCGCACCTTTTTAGCCCATCTCAGGACCTCTTCTCTATCCTTAAGGCGGTAAAATCGCACGATTATCGCCCTGGGTGGTTCTCCCGCTTTTGGTCTTCTCGCCGGAATCCGATTTGCCCACTCCACCTCCAAGGGGCCCGTAGGGGCCTCAGCACCCATCAGTGAGCTCAGCATCGTACTTGCGTACGCTCCACAGTCCACTCCTTCCACACCCTCAGGGAGACCCAGTATCCGAAGGTTCTTCCTTCGCGCTCCATTTTCTAGGGCTTCGATCCTTTCAGTACACTTTTTATGAAGTGCCTCGTACGTCTGTGTCTTAACCGCCAGGCCCAGGATCTCGTCCTCAATATCTGTCACCTTCTGCTCCACCACACGGAGCTCTGTCTCCTGGGTCTTTAATGTCTCCTTGAGCCCCTCAATTGCCTGTAGCAACGGGGTCAGCACCTCCCTCTTCAGCAGCTCCACGCACCGTCTCACAATTTCATGCTCAGGCCCCCATGTCGCCTGCGCTTTCTCCGCCGCCATCTTGTACTTCTCTCTTTCTGACCCTTTGGTCGACGATTCCTCGCGCTGCAGCCGCCGCCGCCGGTTTTTTCCTCCTTCGTTTGGGGGGGACTCCCTTCTCACACGCCCCACACCGGGTTGCGTCGTCGAAAAATTCCCCGTTGGGGCTCTTAAAAGAGCCCGAAGGTCCGTCGGAGCTGGAGCCGCCGAAGCGTGCGGCTAGCTAGGCATCACCGCAACCGGAAGTCCCTTCAGTGGCCTTGATGAGGTCTTTTCACAGTTGTTCCCTCTGCTGCTAGAATTCACTTTTGATACAGGCCCTCAGGTCAGCTTGCAGCTTTAAGCTTGCCCTTCCCCCGCCTGCATGCTGGAAGAGGCCCTGTTTATCCTGTAGTTGCAGCCAAATCTTTCACTGTTTCTGCGTGTGTCTGGCAACCAAGAGACATACCCTTCCTGGGGGACACTGTCGGGGGAATATTGCCGCCTTCTTCCCACACCGGGAAATGTCAAACAAATGCCGTGGGGGCCCTGTAAAAGAGCCCAAAAGTCCGTTCCAAGCAGGAGCTGCCGAATATGCGACCTAGCTCTGCATAGCCGCACCCGGAAGTCAACCAAACACGGTTGATCGACGGTCTGTTGCTGGACACGGTGGCTGAAATGTCAGACATTGTCCTTGACCAGGTGACCTTGCCCATTCCAGCTGCTCTCTCATTCTATCTGCATTGGGTGCGGCTGCTTTTCCTTCAGCCTCTTGTCTCTTCCCCTCTCTTCACAGGGAATGCAATGTGATCTGGTTGGGAAAGAGGGATCCTGTAGGGGGACAGGGTCTCTTTAAGAGTCGCCCCTCCCCCTCCCAAATCCAGCCTGAGAGTCAGCAAAATCCTGCGCATGCGCAGGAACGCGTAGACCAAAGCGGCGCAGTGCGCACTGGCGTGGGGGATGGTAAACCAGCGCGCAGGCGCAGTGCACACTGGCATGAAGGCTGGGGAAGACTGAGCGCAGGCGCAATGGTGTGGGGGATGGGGAAAGCTGCGCGCAGGCGCACTGTGCAAAAGCGTGGGGGGGAACGGGAAAGGCGGAACGCAGGCGCACTGGCGTAGGGGCTGTGCAAGACCGCGCGCAGGTGCAGTTGTACTGCATGGGGAGGGGAAACACGGCGCGCAGGCGCAGTTGCAAAGGGACGGGATGGGAAAGACCACGAGCAGGCGCAGTTGCAATGGCATGGGCATGGCCAAATGCTGCGCGCAGGCGCACTAAAGATAGGGTGGGGAAGATAGTGCGCAGGAGCAGCGCACAAGACCGGGGCGGGGGTGAGGGAAGAAGACGCAGTGCGCAATTGCGTGGGGGGAGGGAAAGCCGCGCGCAGGCGCACTAACGAGGACTCGGGAATCCCACGCGCAGGGGCAATGGTGTCGGGGTGGAGGAAGCGGGTGCGCAGGCGCACTGCCGAAAGGTGTGGGCGGCGCGCATGAGCAGTGCGGCAGATGTGGCGGGGGAGGGGAGAGGAAGGCCGCGGCGCAGGCGCAGTCAGGGACCAACCGCGACCCTGGACGCCGGGGCGCAGGCGCAGTGACAGGGCGGACATCCGCGGCGCCTGCGCGGTGGTGGAGGGCGTGCCGCGCAGGCGTAGCGGCGGGTTATCTGCCGCACGGACGCAGGCGCAGCAGCTCCTTTCCTGGGAGAGTCTCGGACGGTGAGTGGCGCCCATGTGGCGGCGGCCCGGGGGAGAGAGGCGGAGGGGGAAGGTCCGCGGGGAGGGGGCCGACAGAGGAAGAGGGCCCGGTGGGGGTGAAGAGGGGGAGGGGGTGGAGGCTGAAGTGGGGAGAGGGGGTGGGGGGTGAAGAGGGGGGGGAGGGGTGAAGAGAGGGTGGGGGTGGGGGTGAGGAGGGGAGGGGGTGGGGGTGAGGAGGGGAGGGGAGGGGGTGAAGAGGGGGGAGGGGAGGGGGTGAAGAGGGGGGAGGGGGTGGGGGGTGAAGAGGGTGGGGGTGAAGAGGGGGGAGGGGAGGGGGTGAAGAGGGGGGAGGGGAGGGGGTGAAGAGGGGGGAGGGGGTGAAGAGGGGGGAGGGGAGGGGGGTGAAGTGGGTGAAGAGGGGGTGGGGGGTGAAGAGGGGGGTGGGGGGAGGGGGTTGGTAGGGTGAAGAGGGGGGTGAAGAGGGGGGAGGGGGTTAGAGGGGGAGGGGGGGTGAAGAGGGGGTGGGTGGGGGGGGGGTGGGGGGTAAAGTGGCGGAGGGGGTGGGGGGTGAAAAGGGGTGGGGGTGAAGAGGGGGGAGGGGTGAACTTGTGGGAGGAGGGGTTGAAGAGGGGGAGGGGTGAAGTTGTGGGGAGGGGGTGAAGTTGGGGGTGAGGAGGGGGAGAGCCCTGGGGGGGGAGGAGAGAGAGAGCCGAGGGTGGTGGTGGGAGAGTGTCCCCGGAGGGGGACTGCCTGGGGTGGGGGGGGGGTGCCCGGGAGCGGGGGGTGGTGAGGACCCGGGGAGGGGGGAGCCTGAGGGAGGGGGGGAAAGAGTGTGCCCGGGGAGGGAGAGGGGGTTGCCTGGGGAGGGAGGGGGGGGGGGAAGAGGGGGTTGCCCAGGGGGGGGGGGGAAGAGGGGGTTGCCCAGGAGGGAGGGGGGGGGGGTTTCCCAGGGGAGGGGGGTTTGCCCAGGGAGGGAGGTGGGGGGTTTGCCCGGTGAGGGAGGTGGGGGGTTGCCCGGGGAGGGAGGGGGGGTTGTCCGGGGAGGGAGGTGGTGTAGGAGAGAGTGTGCCTGTGGAGGGGGGGTAATGGCAGTGATTTGGGATGTTTTGCAGCGGTGGGGTTTGGGCTGTTTTAAGGAGACTGGGAGGTGACAGTGTGTATTTGGGCTAGTCTATAGTGACGGCAGTGATTTGGGATGTTTCACGGTGGCGGTGATTTGGGATGTTTTACGGTGACGGCAGTGATTTGGGATGTTTTATGGCGGCGGCAGTGATTTGGGATGTTTTACGGTGACGGCAGTGATTTGGGATGTTTCACGGTGACGGCAGTGATTTGGGATGTTTCACGGTGACGGCAGTGATTTAGGATGTTTCACGGTGGCGGCAGTGATTTGGGATGTTTCACGGTGACGGCAGTGATTTGGGATGTTTCACGGTGACGGCAGTGATTTAGGATGTTTCACGGTGGCGGCAGTGATTTGGGATGTTTTACGGTGACGGCAGTGATTTGGGATGTTTTACGGTGACGGCAGTGATTTGGGATGTTTCACGGTGACGGCAGTGATTTAGGATGTTTCACGGTGGCGGCAGTGATTTGGGATGTTTTACGGTGACGGCAGTGATTTGGGATGTTTCACGGTGACGGCAGTGATTTAGGATGTTTCACGGTGGCGGCAGTGATTTGGGATGTTTCACGGTGACGGCAGTGATTTAGGATGTTTCACGGTGACGGCAGTGATTTGGGATGTTTTACGGTGACGGCAGTGATTTGGGATGTTTTACGGTGACGGCAGTGATTTGGGGTGTTTCACGGTGGCGGCAGTGATTTGGGATGTTTCACGGTGGCGGCAGTGATTTGGGATGTTTCACGGTGACGGCAGTGATTTAGGATGTTTCACGGTGGCGGCAGTGATTTGGGATGTTTTACGGTGACGGCAGTGATTTGGGATGTTTCATGGTGACGGCAGTGATTTAGGATGTTTCACGGTGGCGGCAGTGATTTGGGATGTTTTATGGCGGCGGCAGTGATTTGGGATGTTTTATGGCGGCGGCAGTGATTTGGGATGTTTTATGGCGGCGGCAGTGATTTGGGATTTTTCACGGTGGCGGCAGTGATTTGGGATGTTTCACGGTGACGGCAGTGATTTGGGGTGTTTCACGGTGACGGCAGTGATTTGGGATGTTTCACGGTGACGGCAGTGATTTGGGATGTTTCACGGTGACGGCAGTGATTTGGGCTGTTTCACAGCGGCGGCAGTGATTTGGGATGTTTTACGGTGACGGCAGTGATTTGGGCTGTTTTACGGTGACGGCAGTGATTTGGGGTGTTTTACGGTGACGGCAGTGATTTGGGTTGTTTTACGGTGACGGCAGTGATTTGGGATGTTTTACGGTGGCGGCAGTGATTTGGGATGTTTCACGGTGGCGGCAGTGATTTGGGATGTTTCACGGTGGCGGCAGTGATTTGGGATGTTTTACGGTGACGGCAGTGATTTGGGATGTTTCACGGTGGCGGCAGTGATTTGGGATGTTTCACGGTGGCGGCGGTGATTTGGGATGTTTTACGGTGACGGCAGTGATCTGGGCTGTTTTGCGGTTACTGCGAGGTGCTGCGGTGATTTGGGATGTTTTACGGTGACGGCTGTGATCTGGGCTGTTTTGCGGTTACTGGAAGGTGCTGCGGTGATTTGGGATGTTTTACGGTGACGGCTGTGATCTGGGCTGTTTTGCGGTTACTGGGAGGTGCTGGCGGTGATTTGGGCAGTTTTACTGGGAGGAGACGGCAGAGGGAATTTGCCTAGGTTACGGTGACTGGCAGGTCGGGAGGTGGCTGGTTGGTGGCGGTGCCAAGCTCACACTCCCATTTTTCCTCCTCTTGCAGCTCCGCACGACCTACTTTCAAAGATGGCAGATCCTGGCGATTTGGATTTTGCGACTGGCCACTCCGGAGCTTCAACAACCTATCCCGTGCAATGCTCGGCTCTGCGCAAAAACGGCCATGTGGTTCTGAAAGGGCGTCCGTGCAAGATCGTGGACATGTCAACGTCTAAGACGGGCAAGCACGGCCATGCCAAGGTAAGGCTGTGCCAAGGTAAGGCTGGGGAAGTAAAGCCATGGCTGCCATTTCTCCAACCTGCCCGTTGTCTGCTGGTCTCCCACATCGAACCACAGCTCAATCTTCAACTCTCAGCAAGTCCTGTAAACCCACAAATCCACCTCCTCCTCCCTCCCAAATCTCTCCATGTTATCACCCACTCTCTCTCCCTGTTACTTCCAACACCCCACCCGGGGATCGCTGCTCATTCTGTCCCGTCGCTGGCGTCTCCGAATATAATCACAGATCATAGAATCTACAGTGCAGAAGGAGGCCCATCGAGCCCTTGGAAAGAGCACCCCGCTTAACCCCACACTTCCAAACTATTTCAGTAACTCTACCTAATCTTTTTGGACACTAAGGGGCTGGTTTAGCACACTGGGCTAAATAGCTGGCTTTTAAGGCAGGCCAGCAGCACGGTTCAATTCCCGTACCCGCCTCCCCGAACAGGCGCCGGGATGTGGCGACTAGGGGCTTTTCACAGTAACTTCATTTGAAGCCTACTTGTGACAATAAGCGATATTCATTCATTTTTTCATTTCATTTAGCATTACCAAATCTCCTAACCTGCACACCTTTGGACTGTGGGACCCACACAGACACGGAGAGAACGTGCAGACTCCGCACAGACGGTGACCCGAGCTGGGAATCGAACCTGGGACCCTGGAGCTCTGAAGCAACTGTGCCAACCACTGTTCTACCGTGCTGACCCATAATCGCACCCTCATTGATGACCATGGCTTCAGCGGACTGGGGTGTCCGCTCTTGAATTTCCCTCTCTCCCTGTCCATGTCTCTGAATCCCCTTTCTCTCCCTCGCCCCCACCTTGGTGCATCTTCCTGTTCCCCAGCCCACACTGCGACCATTAAAACGTGCCATCGAACAAGCTTTGGCATCTCCCGTTTCACCCTACCACGCCTCATTCTGATGCTGCGACAGGAGCTGACAAACCGTGTTGTGTTGGGGGGGGGAGGCGGCGGTAGTGATTTGAATGGATGGGATTTATCCTAGGATTCTTTGGGAAGTTAGGGAGGAGATTGCTGAGCCTTTGGCTTTGATCTTTGTCATCATTGTCTACAGGAATAGTGCCAGAAGACTGGAGGATAGCAAATGTTGTCCCCTTGTTCAAGAAGGGGAGTAGAGACAACCCCGGTAACTATAGACCAGTGAGCCTTACTTTGTTTGCACTGGGTGCTGAATTTGGTGCATTTGAGTGCTATAGTGAGAGTTTGGTGACTGAGGGAATATAAGGCTTCATTTTTATCTAAAGTCTAGTCTTTTATTTAGTTAATTAACTTAAAAGTTGCTGTTTGGTTTAGAAGAAGGTGAATTTTCAATCAGCTTTAAACAAAGGATCTACTTGTAGGTACTTGCAGCTGGTGCTTGCTAATTAGTTAATTGGATTAGGTCAGTTTTCAGAGGCTAGATTCACAGTATAAAAGTGACCCCCTGACAGTGCAGACTTTGATTTCACTGAGTGCTGAATTTGGTGCATTTGAGTGCGATAGTGAGAGTTTGGTGACTGAGGGAGTTAGGTGAGGAGGGAGTAAGGTGCTCCTTTCATTTTGTTTCCTACATTTCCGCAAAGAGTGCAAAGAGAGCCAGGAGTTTACAGAGAGTGCAGCTGACTGGGAGCAGAGTCGGAGGGCGGAGATCCAGTTGGTCCACAGGGCAGCTATATTCTGTCAGGTAAGAGGGGATGGAGGCTAGGCCAGTTGCATGCTCCTCCTGTAGGGTGTGGGTGGTGAGGGATACCAGCGGTGTCCCCGCTGACTATACCTGCGGGAAGTGCACCCAACTCAAGCTTCTCAAAGACCGTGTTAGGGAACTGGAGCTGAAGCTGGATGAACTTCGGATCATCCGGGAGGCAGAGGGGGTGATTGAGAAGAGTTACAGGGAGGTAACCACACCCAAGGTACAGGACAAGAATAGCTGGGTTACAGTCAGGGGGAAAAAAAACAAACAGGCAGACAGTGCAGGGATCCCTCGTGGCCGTTCCCCTTCAAAACAAGTATACTGTTTTGGATGCTGTTGAGGGGAGTGACCTACTGGGGGAAGGCCCTAGCGGCCAGGTCTCTGGCATTGAGTCTGGCTCTGAGGCTCAGAAGGGAAGGGGGGAGAATAGAAAAGCAATAGTTGTAAGAGATTCAATGGTTAAGGGAATAGATAGGAGATTCTGTGGTCGCGAGCGAGACTCCCGGAAGGTATGTTGCCTCCCGGGTGACAGGGCCAGGGATGTCTCGGATCGTGTCTTCAGGATCCTTAAGAGGGAGGGGGAGCAGCCAGAAGTCGTGGTGCACATTGGTACCAACGACAGAGGGAGGAAAAGGGGTGTGGAGGTAATAAACTAGTTTAGAGAGTTAGGCTGGAAGTTAAAAGCCAGGACAGACAGAGTTGTCATCTCCGGTTTGTTGCCGGTGCCACGTGATAGCGAGGCTAGGAATAGGGAGAGAGTGCAGTTGAACACGTGGCTGCAGGAATGGTGTAGGAGGGAGGGCTTCAGGTATTTAGATAATTGGAGCGCATTCTGGGGAAGGTGGGACCTGTACAAGCAGGACGGGTTGCATCTGAACCAGAGGGGCACCAATATCCTGGGAGGGAGGTTTTCTAGTACTCTTCGGGAGGGTTTAAACTAATTTGGCAGGGGAATGGGAACCGGATTTGTAGTCCAGCAACTAAGGTAGCCGATGTTCAGGACGCCAAAGCGTGTAATGAGGCAGTGGGGAAGGGAACACTGACAAAGGAGAGTACTTGCAGGCACGGAGATGGGTTGAAGTGTGTATACTTCAACGCAAGAGGCATCAGGAATAAGGTGGGGGAACTTAAGGCATGGATCGGTACTTGGGACTACGATGTGGTGGCCATCACGGAAACTTGGATAGAAGAGGGGCAGAAATGGTTGTTGGAGGTCCCTGGTTATAGATGTTTCAATAAGATTAGGGAGGGTGGTAAAAGAGGTGGGGGGGTGGCATTATTAATTAGAGATAGTATAACAGCTGCAGAAAGGCAGTTCGAGGAGTATCACCCTATTGAGGTAGTATGGGTTGAAGTCAGAAATAGGAAAGGAGCAGTCACCTTGTTAGGAGTTTTCTATAGGCCCCCCAATAGTAGCAGAGATGTGGAAGAACAGATTTTGGAAAGGTGCAGAAGTCATAGGGTAGTAGTCATGGATGACTTTAACTTTCCAAACATTGAGTGGAAACTCTTTAGATCAAATAGTTTGGATGGGGTGGTGTTTGTGCAGTGTGTCCAGGAAGCTTTTCTAACACAGTATGTAGATTGTCCGACCAGTGGAGGGGCAATATTGGATTTAGTACTTGGTAATGAACCAGGGCAAGTGATAGATTTGTTAGTGGCGGAGCATTTTGGAGATAGTGACCACAATTCTGTGACTTTCACTTTAGTAACGGAGAGGGATAGGTACGTGCAACAGGGCAAGGTTTACAATTGGGGAAGTGTAAATACGATGTTGCCAGACAAGAATTGAAGTGCAGAAGGTGGGAACATAGGCTGGCAGGGAAGGACACAAGTGAAATGTGGACCTTGTTCAAGGAACAGGTACTACGTGTCCTTGATATGTATGTCCCTGTCAGGCAGGGAAGAGATCGTCGAGTGAGGGAACCATGGTTGACAAGAGAGGTTGAATGTCTTGTTAAGAGGAAAAAGGAGACTTGTGCAAGGCTGAGGAAACAAGGTTCAGACAGGGTGTTGGAGGTATACAAGATAGACAGGAGGGAACTGAAGAAAGGGATTAGGAGAGCTAAGAGAGGGCATGAACAATCTTTGGCGGGTAGGATCAAGGAAAACCCCAAGGCCTTTTACACATATGTGAGAAATATGAGAATGACTAGAGCGAGGGTAGGTCCGATCAAGGACAGTCGCGGGAGATTGTGTATTGAGTCTGAAGAGATAGGAGAGGTCTTGAACGAGTACTTTTCTTCTGTATTTACAAATGAGAGGGGCCATATTGTTGGAGAGGACAGTGTGAAACAGACTGGTAAGCTCGAGGAAATACTTGTTTGGAAGGAAGATGTGTTGGGCATTTTGAAAAACTTGAGGATAGACAAGACCCCCGGGCCTGACGGGATATATCCAAGGATTCTATGGGACGCAAGAGATGAAATTGCAGAGCCGTTGGCAATGATCTTTTCATCCTCACTGTCAACAGGGGTGGTACCAGGGGATTGGAGAGTGGCGAATGTCGTGCCCCTGTTCAAAAAAGGGACGAGGGATAACCCTGGGAGTTACTGGCCAGTTAGTCTTACTTTGGTGGTAGGCAAAATCATGGAAAGGGTACTGAAGGATAGGAGCATCTGGAAAGACACTGCTTGATTTGGGATAGTCAACACGGATTTGTGAGGGGTAGGTCTTGCCTTACAAGTCTTATTGAATTCTTTGAGGAGGTGACCAAGCATGTGGATGAAGGTAAAGCAGTGGATGTAGTGTACATGGATTTTAGTAAGGCATTTGATAAGATTCCCCATGGTAGGCTTCTGCAGAAAGTAAGGAGGCATGGGATAGTGGGAAATTTGGCCAGTTGGATAACGAACTGGCTAACCGATAGAAGTCAGAGAGTGGTGGTGGATGGCAAATATTCAGCCTGGATCCCAGTTACTAGTGGCGTACCGCAGGGATCAGTTCTGGGTCCTCTGCTGTTTGTGATTTTCATTAATGACTTGGATGAGGGAGTTGAAGGGTGGGTCAGTAAATTTGCAGACGATACGAAGATTGGTGGAGTTGTGGATAGTAAGGAGGGCTGTTGTCGGCTGCAAAGAGACATAGATAGGATGCAGAGCTGGGCTGAGAAGTGGCAGATGGAGTTTAACCCTGAAAAGTGTGAGGTTGTCCATTTTGGAAGGACTAATATGAATGTGGAATACAGGGTTAACGGTAGAGTTCTTGGCAATGTGGAGGAGCAGAGAGATCTTGGGGTCTATGTTCATACATCTTTGAAAGTTGCCACTCAAGTGGATAGAGCTGTGAAGAAGGCCTATGGTGTGCTAGCGTTCATTAACAGAGGGATTGAATTTAAGAGCCGTGAGGTGATGATGCAGCTGCAAAACTTTGGTAAGGCCACATTTGGAGTACTGTGTACAGTTCTGGTTGCCGCATTTTAGGAAGGATGTGGAAGCTTTGGAAAAGGTGCAAAGGAGATTTACCAGGATTTTGCCTGGAATGGAGAGTAGGTCTTACGAGGAAAGGTTGAGGGTGCTAGGCCTTTTCTCATTAGAACGGAGAAGGATGAGGGGCGACTTGATAGAGGTTTATAAGATGATCAGGGGAATAGATAGAGTAGACAGTCAGAGGCTTTTTCCCCTTTGAACAAACCATTACAAGGGGACATAAATTTAAGGTGAAAGGTGGAAGATATCGGAGGGATATCAGAGGTAGGTTCTTTACCCAGAGAGTTGTGGGGGCATGGAATGCACTGCCTGTGGAAGGAGTTGAGTCGGAAACATTAGGGACCTTCAAGCAGCTATTGGATAGGTACATGGATTACGGTAAAATGATATAGTGTAGATTTATTTGTTCTTCAGGGCAGCACGGTAGCATTGTGGATAGCACAATTGCTTCACAGCTCCAGGGTCCCAGGTTCGATTCCAGCTTGGGTCACTGTCTGTGTGGAGTCTGCACATCCTCCCCGTGTCTGCATGGGTTTCCTCTGGGTGCTCCGGTTTCCTCCCACAGTCTAAAGATGTGCAGGTTAGGTGGATTGGCCATGATAAATTGCCCTTAGTGTTGGGTGGAGGTGTTGACTTTGGGTAGGGTGCTCTTTCCAAGAGCCGGTGCAGACTCAATGGGCTGAATGGCCTCCTTCTGCACTGTAAATTCAATGATTAATCTAGGACAAAGGTTTGGCACAACATCGTGGACCGAAGGGCCTGTTCTGTGCTGTATTTTTCCATGTTCTATGTTGTGGGCAAAGTCTTGGAAAGGTTTATAAGAGATAGGATGTATAATCATCTGGAAAGGAATAATTTGATTAGAGATAGTCAGCACGGTTTTGCGAAGGGTAGGTCGTGCCTCACAAACCTTATTGAGTTCTTTGAGAAGGTGACCAAACAGGTGGACGAGGGTAAAGCAGTTGATGTGGTGTATATGGATTTCAGTAAAGTGTTTGATGAGGTTCCCCACGGGAGGCTACTGCAGAAAATATAGAGGCATGGGATTCAGGGAGATTTAGCAGTTTGGATCAGAAATTGGCTAGCTGGAAGAAGACATTGGGTGGTGGCTGATGGGAAATGTTCAGCCTGGAGTCCAGTTACGAGTGGTGTACCACAAGGATCTGTTTTGGGGCCACTGCTGTTTGTCATTTTTATAAATGACCTGGAGGAAGGCGTAGAAGGATGGGTGAGTAAATTTGCAGATGACACTAAAGTCGGTGGAGTTGTGGACAGTGCGGAAGGATGTTACAAGTTACAGAGGGACATAGATAAGCTGCAACGCTGGGCTGAGAGGTGGCAAATGGAGTTTAATGCAGAAAAGTGAGGTGATTTATTTTGGAAGGAATAACAGGAAGACAGAGTACTGGGCTGATGGTAAGATTCTTGGTAGTGTGGATGAGCAGACGGTGTCCATGTACATAGATCCCTGAAAGTTGCCACCCAGGTTGAGAGGGTTGTTAAGAAGCCGTACAGTGTGTTAGCTTTTATTGGTCGAGGGATTGGGTTTTGGAGCCATGAGGTCATGTTGCAGCTGTACAAAACTCTGGTGCGGCCGCATTTGGAGCATTGCATGCAATTCTGGTCGCCGCATTATAGGAAGGATGTGGAAGCATTGGAAAGGGTGCAGAGGAGATTTACCAGGATATTGCCTGGTATGGAGGGAAGATCTTATGAGGGAAGGCTGAGGGACGTGAGGCTGTTCAAGGGTCTAAAGTTCTGTTCATTTTTCACAAACACATTTATTTCCTTCCAACAGCCTTTGCACAAAACTCTAACTATACATCACCTGACAGAGGCCACCTGAAGCCCCTTTACATATCAGTGTCAATTAATGGATACTTAACATAAATGAGACAACTAATTGCAATGTCTCTTAACCCATTACTTAACAGTCTCCCCTTCCTTGGAGAAAAAAATAATTCGATGAAAACAAAATTTCAAGAAATTCAAAAACACACGATTTCCCCCACTTTTTTTTTTGTTTGGACGAGAAAGAAAAAAAACAGTCACAGAAACAAGCGCCCTTCATTAACAATATCCAAAAGTTTCTGTGAACCCACCCCTCTTTTCGTAAAACAGTGACAGTTGATAGCTCCTGTTGACCAATTTAATTTTTGCTATTTCTCCTCTGTCCAACATCTGCTTCAAACTTGCGATGTTTATCCGTAACCGCTTTTCATTGACACTTTTTGTAGAGTGCACATTTTCCCACCAGGAGCCTCAAAACACACTCCTTTTTTAGTTTGACCAACGCTTTATTTGCTCTTATTATGTCTTCCACTTTGGGATCATTCATTTTTGTACTCCACTCTAAGACATCAAAACTCACATCCGGTCTAGTCTGTCTACCTAACCAGTTCAGTTGCCCAATTAAACTTCGCAGTTGCTCTTTTTCTATCTTTGAAACCATTGCGTCTTTTTGTGAAACTCGGCCACGACTAATTGCTATTGGGCTGATGCTTTCCAAATAAGATTGCTGACGTAAAGTTGCCCCTAACTTAGTCTGTCCAATTTCCAGTCCAATATATTTAAATGCACCGGAAGCCTGACTTCCAACCCTGAATTCTTTCCTCAAACCAGATATTACAATAGCTTCAAAATCACTAGTCCCACCCCACAGAAAATCATCGACATGCATCATAAAGATGCCAGAAAGATTTCCTTCATAGTGCCAGTAAAACATTGCAGGATCTGCTTTCAACTGGCAACAGCGTAACTTTAACAAAACTGACCTTACCGAAAAATACCAGACTCTAGATGCATCATTTAATCCATATACACATTTGTTCAACTTCCAGAGTACCCCTTCTGTGTCAGCTGCTTCTTTAGGAGGACGGAGAAATATGTCTCTCTGGAGCTGATGCCCCTGCAAAAAGGCCGCTTTTATATCTATAGATTTGCATTCCCATGCCTTTGTGGCTAATAGAGCCAAGAAGATCTTTAAAATAACCTTTCCTGCTGTAGGTAAATCTACCCTTAAATCCTGATCTATTACGTTTTCTTCAAATCCCCTTGCCACAAGCCTGGCCTTTGCCTTATAAGTTCCATCCGGAAGAACCTTTTCCGTGCAAATCCATCTGTGGGATAGAGCTCTTTGTCCCCTATCCGGTACTTCCGTGTATACCCAAAATTCACTCCAACTATGCAATTCTTGCTGTTTAGCTTCTTTGATAACTTTTTCATCTAATTTATTTGAAGCCACCAAAATCTCACGTGCATGTGGGCTTCTACTCCAATTAGTATTCGTAGTCTTACTCGTTCCGAGATCTTGATAAGCTACGTCCCGTCTCCCGCCTGGTATCTCGTTCTGTACTGCTACTGCTTGATCTTTCCCTTCTGCTGTGGGATGTCCTTTCAATAGTTCTCGACCTTTTCCTGCGGACCTGTTCACTATCCGATGTACTATCTGAACTGGCACTGCGTTTCTGTGCCCTCCATTTTTGAACTTCGTTTTCCCAATCCATTGTCTTGACTCCTTCCCCTGAATGCTGTACATTCAACCAATGTTTATACTTTCCAGTGGCCTTCCCTGCTCTACTAACAACAGCTGCATTCTTCCATTGACTAGACCCTTCAGGCAAATATGTCACTTTTGTACCAACTTTTGGCAGTTGCCCTTTCGGAAAAATGGCCTGTTCTAATTCATCAGAAGTGTTGTGTTCCTCCATAGAAACCCTGTCTATATCAGTTAATTGGTCCTCGTATTTCTGTAACACATGCGTACCAGATGACTCTGGTTCCTCGTCATGTCTGTCTGCTCTATCTAAATTTGAAAATTTGTAATCTGTACCCATTATCCTTGATGAATGGACCCTAACAGTTTGATTACCATGTTGCAAAATAATTGTTTCGCCATCTATGCCTATGATCTTCCCTGAGCCTTTCCATTCATGAGAATTGTCTCTCTTATAGTATACCATGTCTCCTTGCTGAAAAACGGCATCTGATGGCCGTACGTTATGTCTTAAAGCTCTGAGAATTCTTTCAGAGACTTCTGCTTCCAAAAAAGCTTTTCTACTGCGATGTAATGCATTTAAATGTTCAGCAAAACCAGAGCTAATTGTAGTCCCTTCCCAAGCTGGAGGCTGGTCATCTAAGATGGATGGAATTTTAGGATTTCTACCAAACACTAATTGATAAGGACTTTAGCCCCCAACCATCTGCAATTAATTCTTTGCATGTACAGCCCATGCTAAAGCTGAATTTAGCCTGCAATTTGGTCGATCAGCCAAAATTTTCCAAAGCATGTCATCGATGACAGCATGATATCTTTCACAGACACCATTACTAATTGGGCTTTCTGCAGCCGTATTCATAACTCTGATATTCATGTTTTCACACATATCCCTAAACTCATCATTAGCAAATTCCCCTCCATTGTCCGTAAGGAATTTTGCCGGTAGGCCCATTCCTGTCCCTGTCCATTTTTCCACGATTTGATCCAGAATTATTCTCTTCTTTACATCGTACAATTGTTGATTGACTAAATCTGGTTGCTAAATCTACAAAATGCTAAATAAATATATTATTTGCTTTATCCCAGATCTTAAGGTCCATGGCCACAATGTCGTTAAAATCCCTGGCCAAAGGTAGGGTTACTATCGGTCGTGCTGGTGTCCTTCTGTACTTCCTACAAACTTCACAGCAGTCACTAACCTGTTCTATCAGTTTAGTATAGTCGTCATCCCTTACCCCTGCATCCTTTAATAAATTTTTCAGCCTCCGAGGAGACGGATGTGCAAATTGCCTATGCAGTTTTAATACCACAAGCTTTTTATCAGCTAAAGACCCATTTTCAACTGCCATTAACACATCCTTAACCACTCTACCTGAAATATTATTTTTCAGTAATGGAATACAATCGTGTCCCGACTGTGTAAATTGTAAATCCACCATCTTTCCAAAAACTGTTGCCTTATCCTGTTCCATATCCAGTTTCATGTGTGCTTTCTTCATCGATGGTCTGCTCAGAAGCAAAGGTATCTCACTTGAGACAACATCCGTGCTAATGAAATGATTCACTCCGGCAATATTGCAAGGGATCGCCACTCTTTTCAGCGACTTCAGAGTATCATCATCCCCAAACCTGAAACTTGTGGAACTTTCAAATTCCTTAACCTCGTTACAGTTTTCAGCATTCAAAGAGTCCAGATAACATTTTAACCAGTCAATTCCACACATAGTAGATGTGCAGCCACTGTCCAAAACAGCACAGTTGAAGGAGTCTGCAACCAACACCCTCATTACCGGCGTAAAACTGCTTGTCAATAGGACAATGCCTTCTTTCTGGTCACTATCTTTTTCCCCTTCTGACTCTTCCGTGTCATGTGTCGCTTCAAACACTATCATAACGAGTTGGACAGTTGAAAGCATAATGGTATTGAGAGTCACATCGAAAACATCGATTTATCATGCCCCGCGCATTTCTGGGGTTCATCTTCCTATTGTAGGTTCTAACTGGGTTTCTGTCTTCATAATTTCCTTGTCTCGGTCTCCTTCTATAGTCTTGAGCCCTGTTCGCAGCCATACGATTTCGCCATCCTGTTAGTAGTGTATCTTCCATATTCTGCCTTATTGCAGGCTGACCTATTTGGGCCATCAGAGCCATCGGAATCGAATGTTTCCCCAGAAACTTTTGTAAAGCTTTTGTCATCTGTTAGAATAAGGTATCCTTATCAGTACAAAGAACAAAGAAATGTACAGCACAGGAACAGGCCCTTCGGCCCTCCAAGCCCGTGCCGACCATACTGCCCGACTAAACTACAATCTTCTACACTTCCTGGGTCCGTATCCTTCTATTCCCATCCTATTCATATATTTGTCAAGATGCCCCTTAAATGTCCCTATCGTCCCTGCTTCCACTACCTCCTCCGGTAGTGAGTTCCAGGCACCCACTACCCTCTGCGTAAAAAACTTGCCTCGTACATCTACTCTAAACCTTGCCCCTCTCACCTTAAACCTATGCCCCCTAGTAATTGACCCCTCTACCCTGGGGAAAAGCCTCTGACTATCCACTCTGTCTATGCCCCTCATAATTTTGTATACCTCTATCAGGTCTCCCCTCAACCTCCTTCGTTCCAGTGAGAACAAACCGAGTTTATTCAACCGCTCCTCATAGCTAATGCCCTCCATACCAGGCAACATTCTGGTAAATCTCTTCTGCACCCTCTCTAAAGCCTCCACATCCTTCTGGTAGTGTGGCGACCAGAATTGAACACTATACTCCAAGTGTGGCCTAACTAAGGTTCTATACAGCTACAACATGACTTGCCAATTCTTATACTCAATGCCCCGGCCAATGAAGGCAAGCATGCCGTATGCCTTCTTGACTACCTTCTCCACCTGTGTTGCCCCTTTCAATGACCTGTGGACCTGTACTCCTAGATCTCTTTGACTTTCAATACTCTTGAGGGTTCTACCATTCACTGTATATTCCCTACCTGCATTAGCCCTTCCAAAATGCATTACCTCACATTTGTCCGGATTAAACTCCATCTGCCATCTCTCCGCCCAAGTCTCCAGACAATCTAAATCCTGCTGTATCCTCAGACAGTCCTCATCGCTATCCGCAATTCCACCAACCTTTGTGTCGTCTGCAAACTTACTAATCAGACCAGTTACATTTTCCTCCAAATCATTTATATATACTACAAAGAGCAAAGGTCCCAGCACTGATCCCTGTGGAACACCACTGGTCACAGCCCTCCAATTAGAAAAGCATCCCTCCATTGCTACCCTCTGCCTTCTATGGCCTAGCCAGTTCTGTATCCACCTTGCCAGTTCACCCCTGATCCCGTGTGACTTCACCTTTTGTACTAGTCTACCACGAGGGACCTTGTCAAAGGCCTTACTGAAGTCCATATAGACAACATCTACTGCCCTACCTGCATCAATCATCTTAGTGACCTCCTCGAAAAACTCTATCAAGTTAGTGAGACACGACCTCCCCTTCACAAACCGTGCTGCCTCTCACTAATACGTCCATTTGCTTCCAAATGGGAGTAGATCCTGTCTCGAAGAATTCTCTCCAGTAATTTCCCTACCACTGAAGTAAGGCTCACCGGCCCGTAGTTCCCGGGATTATCCTTGCTACCCTTCTTAAACAGAGGAACAACATTGGCTATTCTCCAGTCCTCCGGGACATCCCCTGAAGACAGCGAGGATCCAAAGATTTCTGTCAAGGCCTCAGCAATTTCCTCTCCAGCCTCCTTCAGTATTCTGGGGTAGATACCATCAGGCCCTGGGGACTTATCTACCTTAATATTTTTTAATACACCCAACACCTCGTCTTTTTGGATGACAATGTGACCCAGGCTATCTACACCCCCTTCTCCAGACTCAACATCTACCAATTCCTTCTCTTTGGTGAATACTGATGCAAAGTATTCATTTAGTACCTCGCCCATTTCCTCTGGCTCCACACATAGATTCCCTTGCCTATCCTTCAGTGGGCCAACCCTTTCCCTGGCTACCCTCTTGCTTTTTATGTACGTTTAAAAAGCCTTGGGATTTTCCTTAACCCTATTTGCCAATGACTTTTCATGACCCCTTCTAGCCCTCCTGACTCCTTGCTTAAGTTCCTTCCTACTTTCCTTATATGCCACACAGGCTTCGTCTGTTCCCAGCCTTTTAGCCCTGACAAATGCCTCCTTTTTCTTTTTGACGAGGCCTACAATATCACTCGTCATCCAAGGTTCCCGAAAATTGCCGTATTTATCTTTCTTCCTCACAGGAACATGCCTGTCCTGTATTCCTTTCAACTGACACTTGAAAGCCTCCCACATGTCAGATGTTGATTTGCCCTCAAACATCCGCCCCCAATCTATGTTCTTCAGTTCCCGCCTAATATTGTCATAATTAGCCTTCCCCCAATTTAGCACATTCATCCTCGGACCACTCTTATCCTTGTCCACCAGTACTTTAAAACTTACTGAATTGTGGTCACTGTTACCGAAATGCTCCCCTACTGAAACATCTACCACCTGGCCGGGCTCATTCCCCAATACCAGGTCCAGTACTGCCCCTTCCCTAGTTGGACTGTTTACATATTGTTTTAAGAAGCCCTCCTGGATGCTCCTTACAAACTCCGTCCCGTCTAAGCCCCTGGCACTAAGTGAGTCCCAGTCAATATTGGGGAAGTTGAAGTCTCCCATCACCACAACCCTGTTGGTTTTTACTCTTTTCCAAAATCTGTCTACCTATCTGCTCCTCTATCTCCCGCTGGCTGTTGGGAGGCCTGTAGTATACCCCCAACATTGTGACTGCACCCTTCTTATTCCTGATCTCTACTCATATAGCCTCACTGCCCTCTGAGGTGTCCTCTCGCAGTACAGCTGTGATATTCTCCCGAACCAGTAGAGCAATTCAGCCTCCCCTTTTCCATCCTCCTCTATCCCGCCTGAAACATCTAAACCCTGGAACGTTTAGCTACCAATCCTGCCCTTCCCTCAACCAGGTCTCTGTAATGGCAACAACATCATAGTTCCAAGTAGTAATCCAAGCTCTAAGTTCATCTGCCTTACCCGTAATGCTCCTTGCATTAAAACATATGCACTTCAGGCCACCAGACCCGCTGTGTTCAGCAACTTTTCCCCGTCTGCTCTGCCTCAGAGCCACACTGTCCCTATTCCCTAGTTCTCCCTCAATGCTCTCACCTTCTGACCTATTGCTCCTGTACCCACCCCCCTGCCATACTAGTTTAAACCCTCCCGTGTAAACTGAACTCCTATCAAAACCAGGAGCCTATCCATGTTGCTCACTCTCGCACAGTCACGTAATTTAAAGGCCAACACAGACTGTGGAAATTCCAGGTTGTGTTTCTGCAGCCTTTTATATAGTCTGCCAAATTCCACTATATAGTCTTCCATGGAGATATCCTCCATTTTCTGGAACCTATCAAAATCCGACCATGCTATATACGCACTTAACAAGGCATCTTTCTTATAAATCTTATCCATATAATGTAATAAAGTCTCCAGACCTTCTTCTGAGTCTAACTCTTCCAATTCCAGCTCAGAAAGCACTTTGTTTCGGATTTTACTGCCATATGGTAGAGAAAGAGCCAATGCCATGCCTTGTTTTCTCTTTCCCAAGGCTTATACCTTAGTCCACATAACTACTGCACTTCTCCATTGGTCGTACGATTCCATTTCAGAAAATAAGGGAGGATAGTCATATCCAGCCATCTTTACCCTGGGTTCAGCCATGTATCCCTTTTTCTTTTCTCACTCACTCCTTGGTTTGATCTGGAAAAGTTGATTCTTTCAACCCTTCACATTTACACAGCAACCATCCTCTGCTACCAATTGGTTAAACGTTTTAGTTGCTGTGATATGAAGAGTCTAAAGTTCTATTCCTTTTTCACAAACACCATTTATTTCCTTCCAACAGCCTTTGCACAAAACTCTCACTGTACATCACCTGACAGAGGCCACCTGAAGCCCCTTTACATATCAGTGTCAATTAATGGATACTTAACATAAATGAGACAACTAATTGCAATGTCTCTTAACCCATTACTTAACAGATTAGATAGGGTGGACAGTGAGAGCCTTTTTCCTCGGATGGTGATGTCTAGCACGAGAACATAGCTTTAAATTGAGGGGAGATAGATATAAGACAGATGTCAGAGGTAGGTTCTTTTCTCAGAGAGTAGTAAGGGCGTGGAATGCCGTGCCTGCAACAGTAGTGGACTCGCCAACACTAAGGGCATTCAAATGGTCATTGGATAGACATATGGACGATAAGGGAATAGTGTGGATGGGCTTTAGAGTGGTTTCACAGGTTGGCGCAACATTGAGGGCCGAAGGGCCTGTACTGCGCTGTAATGGTCTATGTTACAAACCTGAGCGTTTTCTCTCTCTAATCCAAAACTCCAGACTCTGTCCAGAATTTCTGCACTCTACTATGGGCCAGGGTTTAGAGAACCCCAAAGTGCATCATGGAGTTCACCTGACCCACAACTTTTAATAGATTGTGGTATGGGGAGCACACGGCCCACTCTACAGGTGTGATGCAACAGAGATCGAAAGTACTTTTAAAACAAAACAATGTTTATTCTATGAATCTAGTTAACATTTTATAAACACCGTAAACATCTTACCAACTACAAACATTGATACTTTCCCGAATACATTCTATAGGTAGCCCATAATAACTTCCCAAACAGCATCCGTAAGTTAAATCCTTTTTGAAATAAAGACAGCAGGCTTGAATGCTCCACAGAAACAGGTATTACTTTGAAATCATCAATGATCTGGAGACACTCCTTAGCTTGTAGAGACAGAGATCATTACACAGCTGCTTGCTTTGAATGCAACTCTCCACCTCTGAAAACCAAACCAAACACACTGCAACTGTCAGCTCAATTGCCCAGCTCCACCCACACCCTGACATCACTGCAGCCATTTGATAAACACCCCATTTCTTAAAGGTGCATCCACCTGGCAACTCTGATGGGAGAGAAATGAGGAAGCTCGGGAGGACTAAATCGCTCTTGTTCTCTTCCCCCCCCCCCCCCCCCCCCCCCCCCCAAGGCCGTGTGTCCCCTGAACAGAAATTGTTTGCTCTAGAATCCTACAGCAGAGAGCCCATCACATTTGCCCTAGTCAAAATCAGCCACCTAACTATTCTAATCCCATTATCCCAGCACTTGTCCCAGAGCCGTGTCTGCCCTGGGATCGCAAGCGCACATCTAAACCCTTCCCAAATGTTCTGAGGGTCTCTGCCTCCACCCCCCTTTCAGGCAGCGAGTTCCAGACTCTTTCCTCCCCCCCCCCCCCTTCTGGGGGAAAAGCTTTTTCCTCACATCCCCTCTAAACCTCCCGCCCCTCACCTTAAATCTGTGCCGGGAATCAAACACGGTTCCTGGGCGCCATGAGGCAGCAGTGCTAACCGTGCTGCCCCAGGGTGTCGTGTGTTTAACGGTACCTGCTTGACTTGCATTTCTTGCTGCGTTTCCACCAGGTTCACCTCGTGGGCATTGATCTATTCACTGGCAAAAAGTATGAGGACATCTGCCCTTCCACCCATAACATGGATGTCCCAAACATCAGAAGATCTGACTACCAGGTACGTGGCCTCGAAGCCCCAGGGTTGGGGGAGATCTGGGAGGCCTGTGGGTCTAGCGAGCTGATGCTAACTTGCTGTTGTCTCTGTCCTCTCCTTCCAGCTGATTGGCATTTTAGATGGCTACCTGTCCCTCCTGGGTGACAGCGGTGAGGTGCGCGATGACCTAAAGGTTCCAGATTCCGACCTGGGCAAAGACATTGAGCAGCGTTACAATGGCGGCGAGGAGACGGTGGTATGTATTCCTCGTCACTCTCCAGTCCC